>NW_005842567.1:681441-684225 GCF_000455745.1 Alligator sinensis | reverse complement strand
TCTCAGCTTGTCATCATGTATTGCAAAATTAAGACCTCTGATCATGTGCGTGGCTCTTCTCTGGACTCTCTCAAGCTTCTCCACATCCTTTTTGAATTGTGGAGCCCAAAACTGGACGCAGTACTCCAGCTGCGGCCTCGCTAAGGCCGAGTACAGGGGAGAATGACGTCCCGGGATTTGCTTGAGAAGCATCTATGGATGCAAGCCAGCGTTTTGGTCGCCTTTTCAAAAAGGATAAATATTTCCCGCATGATTTCTTGTTTCATTTACTGTATGAATTATTTTTCTTTAAGTAAATAGTTTGTTATTTATTCAACTACATTTTGTTGTACAAGTCAGATCAGGTAGCGCAGTGACCAGATGTTGTATTGAAATTGTCTGAGTACAAAAGGTGACCAAACGCTCAGCCCACATGCCAGACCAATGCAGAACACGAGAGCAGGTCATGTTCAGCGTGTGAAGAGCTCATGATCATGAGGCCGACCAGCTCGTGATCAGACAGCCTTAACAAATCAGGAGCTGCAGGAGAAGCGTGCCTGCCTGGCCAGCAGACACACTCTCTTAACTGTAAATCAGCAGCCTCCTCTGATTGGCTGAAGAGTTTATAAAAGGGACAGCGCGCTAAAGCGCAGGGTCCCGGGTTCCACACAAGCCCTTGGATAGGACTGATCACCCTGTCCAGGAATCCGTGTCCCCATGACTGAATAGTACGAATAGTCACACTCTGGCTATTATTTCACCGAACAGTGAGCTCTCCATCCGCACGTACATCGGAAAAAGCAATTGCTATCTCCTACCTGTCATCTTTAACTACTGCTTCACCACTGTTGTTTTGTTGTGTAACCACTGTTGAAATCTTACTGTAAGTAAACGTTAAGTTCAATTTTACTATCTTCCAACTGAGTCAGTGTCCCTTTCATCCCCGGCCTGTCCATAAGGCGGGTTGGTCATCCACCCGCCCCCCGGTTCAACTGGTAAACCGCCTGGTGAGTGCTGCGGTTACTAACAGAAATATGGGAGGAGCTATTAAAATGATAAATTGGATTAAAATAGCCTTTTCATTGATCTATTTTGGCTCTAAAATTCACCATGTACACAGGAAGAATAGAGTTCATGTTGTGTACAGATCATACCAAGAAGAAATATTTATCTCTAGGTCTGTTGATTTAAGTAGTTTTGATATTGTACATTCCATTTTTTTCTAGGTAAAATTTTGATTGTTGTGCATTAATGAGCTGTAGCTGCCTCATTAATTTTCCCATAGCTTGTTATGACAGGCTGTTCTAAATACTGAAAGCCACTGATGTTCTAAACAGCAAACTAGATAAATAAGGCAATATATTATGCCAGTTATCTCCTGGGGACTGTTAAGGATAGGAAATGCATTATGACCATGCCCTTGAAGGAATCTTGTTTTTTCAACCTGAAATGAATTTCTCGATGTACTTTTTCCTCACACTGTGCCCTAATTATTGACTACTCTAAGATTTGTGCTTCTTTTGCACGTAGAAACAAATCAGTTAACTTTTTTTTCTACCATATAAGCTGAGTTTCACTTCTAAATTGGAAAAGGCATATGAGAGTGCTGTTCACCAGCTGAAATGAATGTTGGCCTTTTTCCAGCACAGATCTGTAGAACTGTGCTGTGCATGTAGATGTGTTTTATGCTGCCCACCTTCCTGCCTCTACTCCCCTCTCTCCACAAACTGCTGAGAGGTATAGCTAAGAAATATTACCAGCACCACCTGCTGATGTTGGACACCACAGCCTGGTACCTGGCCCCAGTGGGGACATAGCCAGGGATCTGGCTCCAGCAAGCTACCCCGCTCGCTGCCAGTCTTGCTGCTTACTGGGGCCATGGCCTGAGCTCTGCTGGCATCTGCCCCGGTTTGAGGTGCAGCTGGTATAGCCAGGGTGGTACAGCCTCAGTGAGTGTTGCGGCCTAGGAGCTGGCCCTAGTGAACGCTTCAAGGAGTGCATGTCCTGGGCATTGTGCAGGGGCATGGTCTAATGCAGCATCGGGGGATGGATTATAGGGCTCCATAGGCCATATGTTCGACATCCTGGTCTAATGTATAATACAGCAGCAATACATAACATTACTATCCTAGAATGAAAGTGTCATAAACATGTTTTATTAGAATAGGCTATGGAGTTGTGAGAGTTGAGGGAAGGCTGAGGGTGGTGGGGGTGGAGAATCACGTTATAGGTGAAACTAGAGTTATTCTGTAGGATCATAAAAAAACAGGGCTGGAAGGGACTTCATAATTCCCAGGGGTGGGAATTATTTGGGTTGGAGGACCACTTAAGGAGGTTTGGTGAGCTGTTTGGGGAGGATGGGGGGAGGGATAATTGATCCTATCTGACCTGGACCCATCAGGCCCGTCCCAAAACCGGGCACTGGACAGAGTGGGCAGTCAGGGTCTCTAGGGCACGTTTGACTGGGTGGATGGGATGGGGCTGCAAACAGGTGGGGAGCAAAATACGGGAGTTGGATGGGCAAGCAAGGCCAAGATCTCAGGGTGGTGACAGTGTGGAGCTGGGGCTAGGGCCCAAGGCAGAGCTGCTATCCATTCTGCATGTGTCCCTGTGACAGGCAGCGGTTCTGTGAGCAGGGGCATGCAGGGAGTGCATTGCAACTCTGCCCCAGGCTCCACACTGTCACCACCCTGCGATCCCAGCCTCATTTCTGGCCCTTACTCACCCATCCCACTTCCAGATCCTGCTTCCACCTGTTTTCAGCCCCTTCCCATCCAACTGGCTGAACACACCCTGCCAGGTCAG
>NW_005842567.1:654304-681410 GCF_000455745.1 Alligator sinensis | reverse complement strand
ACTGGTGCCCCACAATTTGCCCCTCCTCCCAGCCCCCTGGCCCTGCTGGTGCCTTCAAACTACTTTACAGAAGTAGTGGTAATCATATTTTATAGACGGAAAAATGGAGATACCAAAGTTAAGTAACTTTCCCAAACAAGCCAGGAAAAGTGACACAGTGGAAATTACAACTCAAGTCAGATTTTTAAAGCACAGTTGTTCTTTTTAAGTTTTAAAATGTTATTTCTGATTCATAAAGTTACTTGCTTTTCTGCAGAAAGGGAAAAAAGTGTCTTGTCCATGTTATAGTGCTTAGCCTTCAGTGACTGTTGTCCAAGGCTATTGTCTTACATTAACATAAACTGTAAGTATGTGTGTATCAGATATTTAAAAAAACCCATTAGCTTGTAGTAGTTACCATTTGTAGCAATGAAAATTTAACTCATTTAAATTATACAGTAGAAATATTATAGAGCCAGTAATACATGGGAGGTATGTTGCAAAAATTGAAGATTTTGTCAGACTGCGTGGTGCAAAAGTTAATTTTTACTTGCTAGTGTTATACAAGGTGTTTTACATTTTGATTGTATTCTGTGGTAATTTACAGTGCGTGTAGGAAAGAGGTGGGTTGTAAAGTGAGGATTTGTCTTTGTCTAATTTTTCAGGGATAAAACCTAGGTATCCATGCTCTATGCTATGAGGCTTAATAAGATGCAAGAAGGTAAAATACAAGACAGTTGATTCAGAGCCCGGAGGGTACATCCAAATGCTACAAATGGCATTGTATAAAACAGGGGTAGGCAACGTTTTTGGCCAGAGTGCTGAAAAAACTGTAGTGTCTACCTTGCAAGGTGCCAGAGTGCCGGCATGCCAGAGAAACAAAACAGGAGCGGGGGGTACATGGCAGGACGCGCTACATATTAATATAGTTAATAATCATAATTGCTTTCTTTTTTTTTTTTTTTTTTTTACAGTAAAATACCAGGTTTTCTAAAAATTCTAGATCTGGTGACAATAAATAAAACTTCATATACTGCCTTTGTATGCCTTCTAACTGTAACATTTCCTGAAGTTCAGGCAAACTAAAGGCAGGGGAAACAATGTAAACAGACAAGCAGAAAGCAGAAAATGAGAAAAAATTGAATTACTTGAAGTGCATATAAATCTGGGTAAGTATTTCCAAGAAGGCAATCAGAGAGCAGAAAAACTTGCACTAAACTGAGCAATATGAAATGTTTAAATCTAGGAATGCGAAGTTGAGAGATCAAAACAAATGGAATATGAACTGTTTTAAGACAGTGAAAAACGGAATAATATGAGCTAGTTTAAGAGAGCAAAAACTGAGTATGAAATGATTTAACATAGCAAAACAAACTGAATAATATGCAACATTAAACTCTGTTTGCAAAGCACAGAAATCAGCACCAGCACCAACAGGCTACTGAGCTTTCTGCTGCCCAGAGCCATGTGCTTCCCTCTGATATGCAGGCGGGGGTGGGGGAGAGGGCTTCCAATGTCTGTGGCAGTGCTGAGCACTTCACAAAGCTTCATAAAAGCTCCCAGCGCCATGCCAGGCCCCGGGACGGAGTCAGGAGAACATGGGCATGGACCGAGTCTGAGTTCTGCTGCCTCTGGCCTTGGTGCCTGTGGCCGAGTTTGTGAAGCTCTGTGAAACTCTCAGCACCACCATAGACATGGGGTTGGGGTCGTGTCCCTGTGTCCCTTCCTCTGTTCTCCTGGCCCTGTCCCTGGTGCCTGCCATGGTACTGGGAGCTTTTATGAAGCTGTGTGAAGTTCTCAGCACTGGCAGACATGGGGGTGGAGTCAGCAAAAAGCAGACAGCATCCTTGAGTCTTTGCCTCTACTCTCCTCATCCCACCCCAGTTCCTGCTGTGCTGCTGTTGGCAGCTGTGGCTGCTTTGGAGAGAGTGTAGTAGCAACTTAAAAAAAAAAAACTTAAAACACTTTCCTCGGCGCACCGCCTGGCGCACAGAGGAAAATGTCTCCATGTGCCACTAATTGGCATGCATGCCCAGGGGGTTGCCTGGTATAAAAGTTCATAATTTGGTGTGTAGGTTTCCAGCATACACAAGTCACAAGCACTGGATTTATTTTAATAACTTGTTCTTTCTTTAAACGTATGCAGTAACTAACAATACAGATTCTTACAGAATATGAACATCTGCAGTACATGAGAAAAAAAAAGATATTCTTGGCCCACAGTGCAAATTGGCCATTGATTCTCAGCCAGGGTGATGTAGCACCTATGCATGATTCACAAAATAACCTAAAGATTTCAAATAGGAATCCATAGTGTCAAAACCTTCTGGCCTATTGTGGTCTTTCTGAATTCTTTGTAGTGGAAGAATTGCTATATTGTTTTTCCACAGTAAAAAAATTAACAAAAGCTGTGACCTGACATTTTCTATGGGGTTTCTTGAGTAATGAGGAGTACCATGCATCTAAAAAGGTTGAGAACCACTGCAATAGATTTCAGAACCATTCGTTCTTGTCCATGGTTCTGCCTGAGTGACAAAGGTCTTTTGATATTTGTGACATGGCAAAAGAGGGGGTTCATTATTATGATAGACAGGGCTGACTTGAAGAGCAAAGAAATAATGGTGCATTTTAGCACAGTCCAATTATGGTGCCAGTGCAACCTTAATAGGATCATCCTGTTCCGAAAAATATTTATTAAAGTGCCTAAAATATAACATGACTGGAAACATTTTTAGAAGTCAAGGTAGATTTGCACACTTGAGGCAATGTTGGGTTTCTTACAGACTAACTAGTGACAGTCAGACACTCCCTCTTCCCCCAAAGCTTTTGTGGACTGAAGTCACTTCATCAGGCGCTGTGAGCTTCAGCCTATGAAAGGTTGTGCTACATATATGTATACTTGTCAATTTTGCGTCCAGCTGGTAAGGCGGGTGTGGTGGGAGGGGGGAGGGAAGGGGCATGCGGGGGCAGGTCAAAGCGCCCCATGGTGTGGGAGGGAGTGGGGCTAGGGTAGGCATTGCCCAGCAAGGGCCGGGCAGGTGCAGCATGGGAGTTGCAGCTTGTCCAGTGGATGTGAGGAGCTCCCGTCACTGCGCACTGCTTGTCTGGTGGGTTGTCCTGCTGCTGTTCCTGCTGCTCGGCACCAGCCTTCAGCCCGCCCTGCCCCACCTCGTGTAGATCTGAGGGCGCACCCCCCCCATGCCCTCTTGGACAAGGGGGGGGAGCAGCAGCAGGAGCCGCTGGACGAGCAGGTGAGTGCTGGACTAGTGGCGCCTGGGGGGGTGCGCAGCAGGGGGAGCACACCCCCCCTCCCCCTGATAAGCTGCACCTCCGTTCCACACCTGCCTTGCCCCGCCCCAGCTGGGCAGTGCCTACTCCAGCCCAACTCCATCCCTCATCGCAGGGGGCATTGATCTGCCCCCCCCACGCCCCTTCCCTCCCCTTTTACCACAGCAGACTTACCAGCTGTATCAGAAATCAGATCAGTATCAGCCAATATGACTCCTTAAAAATCAGCTATTGGTATCGGTTCTCAAAATGTCTATCAGTGCACCCCTACAAATTATAGTTTTTAGTAATGATTAACGTAAACTACCAAAAATGATTGTATTTAGCCCTTCAGTTTTAAAGCTATAGAGAGCAACATTTAATCTAAAGTAGAAGCCTGGAGTCAGAGTGGGGGAAATACCCTTGTTTGTTTTGTGTTTTGGTCATCCTTTGTTAATTTCTGTATTTTAGTCACTTTTGTAATACTGATAAAAATATGCACGCCTAATTGTTACAGATGATCTTCATTTTGTTATATTATAATCATGATTTATTTTAAATATTTATTTTTTTACAAAATGAACACATTTAAAAGGTATGAAATATTACATAAATAGTATGAATCCTAAAGAGGAAAAAGCCAAAACTGATCATAATATAATATGAGGTCAATAATTATTAATAGTCATTTTGACATGGTAAATTTTATTTCATAATCTGATTCAAGGAGATATTTGTGTTTAAAAAAAAAAAAACAACTCTTTCCTCCTTACCTCCCAAGCTGTAGCAGTTTGAAACACCAGGGGAAAACAGACATTTTCTTATAAGGCACAAAAATAAATGGTAACTGAAACATTGTATTTAGGCATGCTGTCAGACATTTTGCAAATCCTTTTAGACCTTATTATCTACATAGCTATTATTGTAAATAGTATTTAATAACTACTTATGGGATTTAAACTTGTTTCAAAATAAAAAATGAAAGTTTTAACGCAAGTGCAAAAGAATGTATTTAAAAAAAAAGAATTGACATACTTTATAGCAATAGAAATATTAGAGAACTGCCACTTTACAATATTCTAGAGAAAATATTTTTTTTAAATGTAGTTTTAGAAACGGTTGAAAAATTGGACAGCACCAAGGCTTTTAAAATAGTTGATTAATCTATTTATCAACTACTTGATAAAATAGTTTTTTATCAAAATAAAAAATTAAAAAGTAACATTTCTCTGGTCATGTTAACTTGTTTTTGCATGCATTGTGTTTTCCATTTCTATTTTTATAAGTAAGTATTTTTAGTTTGGAGAAGAGAAAACTGGGGGTCGGGGGGGATTTAATAGCAGCTTTCAACTACTGTAATGGGGGATTCTAAAGAAAATGGAGCTAAACTGTTTTCAGTGGTGGCAGATGCAGAACAAGGAGCAATGGTCTCAAGTTGCAGCAAAGGAAATTTAGGTTAGATTTTAGGAAAAACTTGGGTAGATCTTAGGAAAAATTTTCTCACTAGGAGGGTAGTAAAGCACTGGAATAGGTTATCCAGAGAGGCTGTAGACTCTCCATTCTTAGAGGTTTTTAAGACCTGGCTAGACAAAGCTTTGGCTGGGATGATCCTGCTTTGAGCAGTGGGTTGGACTAGATGACCTCCTGAGGTCCCTTCCAACCCTATTTTTCTATGATTTTATGAAATATATATAATACGTTCTTTTTAAATGTGTGTAACAGAATAAGCAGACTGTGCAGAGATGATGTTTTAACTTATTTTTGCTTTTTTATGCTGTTTTCTTTAACCACAGACTTAAGACTTTATCCTGCAAGATGTTAAGACCCCTGTCATTAGGACTTTGATACTGTAGTAGGAATATGGGGCATAGGGGACATACCACATTACTGGGTCAAATTTATGACTGAGACAGGCGTTATCCTATACAGTTCCTTTAAAAGTTTGTTCACGCTCCATAATAAGACTAGTTAGTTTTTTACATCCATTGCCCTTGAAAGACTATTCCAGAAGAGCAGGGGGGCAGGACCCGATTGTCTCACGAGGTCCCTTTCAGCCCTAAACTTCTGTGAATCTGTGAAACGTCATTGCTCTGATTTCCAACCTAAATTCTAATATAATAAAAGCCTTAGTCTGTCGGTCTGTCCTTCTATAACGCTCAGGGCCAACTGTACATGCGCTGCCCGGAGGGCGCATGCCATTTGGCTGTGAAGGCCTGGAAGTTATGGACAGAGTGGGTGAGGGACTTTCCCCCCCCCATAACAGCCGGCAGGGAGGGGGAGGGGAGCGGGAAGGGGGGTTTCTGGTGGCAGCGCCCCCCCTGCTGCTGCTGCCTGGCCCTGACAGAAATTGGCAGAGGGGCAGGCGGCGGGGAGGGAGAGAGAAGAGGGAGAGGGGGGGCACATGGGGCTGCACTGGGAATGGCGGGGGGTGGAGGAGGCCCATGGGGCCGGACATGGAGGGGTGCATGGGACCAGATGCGTGTTGTAGGGGGGAAGCACAGGGCTAGACACGGGGGTGGGGCGAACAGGGCCAGAGGTGGAATGGTGGCAGTGCTGGGTGGTGGCACTCTGTCCCCATCCATTCCCTTCCCCCCTGTCATTCATGATGGGCAATTTGCTAATTTGTTTGTGTCACAGGACACTGTGGTGTGCCTACTCTAAGGGCAGTGGCAGCTTATCTAGAGAGCTCTACAGATGCAGGTTGCTGTGGCGGAAGCAGGCTAATGAAGGAAGGAGGCAGGACCCTGGGCACATACAAGTCCCAGGGTTGAGGCTGCAGGGGTTAGTTCCCCGGCAGCTGCCAGGGAAAGGCGCTTCTGCAGTGAAGAACTGCTCAGAAACGCTGTGGCCACCTGATATGCTGCTTACAGGACTAATGGGGCTCCAGGAGCTCCTTGGGTACCCTGGGCTGCAAGGCACTCAATGTTCGGGGAGAAATTTATCTCTTTAAAAGAGTCAGAGTGTACTCTGCACTGTTTGTATTATGTTATAGCCCAAGGGCTTATATTTTTGTTTTTGTTTGTACACTGGTGGACCGGCATGAGGCTAATTGGGGAGGAAGAGGCCTCATAGGGGGCACACTACCGTGTTGACCCTCTCCAGCACCAGAGAGGGCGCAGCAACAGGGCTGCGGAGAGCCCAGTGATAACAGAGGCTGAATTAGGCCAAGACCTCGTTACAGGGACAACATTGATATACCATCTGCAAGGAATGGGGCGTGGTAAAGGGGTGGTTTTGGAGCCATGCATCTAGCCTATAAGGCTTGGGGTGTCTTAGAAGGCACCTACTTAGAGTGGGACCCAGCAAGGGGTCTAAGAACCCACAGGGTTTAGTGGGGGTTCATCAGGACTGTGACTGCACAGCAACTTGAGGGCAGCCTCCCTATCTATTATCTAAACCAACAAGACGTGGCAGGTGAGACCAGAAGGCACCTGCAGGGCGAAGCTGGCACAGTCACGGAGCCCTAGAGGTATCATGGCCATCCCTGGGGACCCCGCACTGTGACATTTTATATCTAGTTTATACTCATTTGTTCCAACCTTGTCCTTATATTTAAACGGTTCTGTCTCTGCTGTTTACCCCTTTATAATTTATAGAGAAAAATTGTAATCTTTCTCTCTGTCACTATAAGCATAAATATACCAAGCTCTTTTAGTCTTATCTTATCTCATCGTAGTTTTTGTTTTTCATTTTACCTCTGTCTTTATTCAGAATTGGTTTTAAAGCCATGCATACCATTGAATTCTGACTAATAGGTTGAATTACATTCCCTGCCCCCATTTCCTAAATATTAGTACTATATTTGCTATTCTCTACCAGAAGGTCCCACCCTCATCTTGACAGTTTTGCAAAAAATCCTTGCTAACATGAAAACAGTGTGATTTACTGTCCCTTTTTTCAGAGTTCTGGAATTGAACTAACTTCCCATGCTCCTTGTTCTGAGGCCATTAAGCACTTTGAATGTTACTTCTAAATTGGATGTGACAAGTTGTTTCCTTACTCTTATTTCTTTTGGCCATCCTTTCTTTATCGTCTTTTGACATCATCCTTGTATCCTCTTTTGACATCATTCTTATTGGTTTTACTTTGGGCCCATATCTAGATTATCTTAATTTTTACCCTTGCCTCCCTGAATAACAGAACCAATTCATTCTTAGTTTTATATTTACTTAAGTGGCTGAAGATTCATTTTGATGGTGCTTGACTTTCAGTATGTCTCACTCATCCTTATGGTTTTTGATTTCAAAGATGTAATTGTTTTTGTTGATGCATCCCTTTTTCCGTATCTTGTCAAGTCTCTGCCTACCAATATCTCTTTTTGAGATTTATTATTAGGGCTGCTGAATGATTAAAAAAAATTAATTGCAGTTAATCGTGAGATAAAACATAGTTGCAATTAATCACAATTTTAATTGCACAATAAACAATAATAGAATCCCAATTTATTATTAATATTTTTGGGTGTACGCAAACCCTAGGCAGTCCCTAAGACCTGCCCCCCCCCGTCACCCATACACTTACCTGCATCTAGCTGCTGAGTCTGCACCCAGGACAGATGGATGGATGGACGTGTGTGTGTGTGTCAACAGTGGGGAGGGGCCACTTTTCCCCCAGTAGTACAGGCAGGCATGCAGCAGAGAGAGGGAGGGTCCACTTTTTCCTCAGCACCAGCAGTGATTAAGATGCGTTAAAAAATTAACGCAAAAACAAATTAATGCATTAATTGCATGCATTAACTGCGATTAGTTGACAGCCATATTTATTATTCATCATTTGAGGATACCTCTACAGGTGTCTTTATTGTCATTCTTTGCTGTGGTTCTGCCTGAATGCTTTTTAAAAATCTTTTAGAATTAAGACCTATGGGCTGAATTAATGCAGTTTTGATACTTAACTGTTTTGAAAAGGGGAAAAAGAGAGAACTCATTGTTACTAATCTGGATATTTAAATGTTTCAATTTAGTCCTTGAAATCTCTGCATTTTTATGATGAACAGAGTGAAGGATGAGTTCACATTTCCTTTGATTTTTGGCTAGAGATTTTTTTTGGGAAAAATAATAAAGTTACCATATTTACCCAAATCCAAGACTGCTTCAAATTTAAGATGCTGCCCTGCCCCCAGTAATTAGATTCTATATGTGGAAAATTATTTATTTGTTAATTTTTCATGTATAGAATCTAACTGGGGGGGGGCATCTTTTTGCCTCTCCCCCAACTACTGTGGTCAGAAAAGCAGTGGTAGGGGGGCAAGCAGCAGGGATGCAAGTGGCAAGATGGGCATGCAGTCTCACTTCTCCACCCACCCTCCTGGCCTGGGGCGCAGGATGGCTACAGCTCCAGGTCTGTTACTAGGTCAGGGTTGGGGCTCAGGCCGGAGCTGGAGCTGCATCAGCTGCCTGTTCTGGGCTGGTATTCAAATCCAAGATGGGGCTTTTTTCTCCATGTTGAATGGGGGAAAAGTCCTCATCCTGGAATTGAGTAAATATGGCACTAGATGGGTAGCACATCAATTTATTGTACTTTGGTCATTGTATCCCAGCAGCAGAAAATATTTTTAAGTAAGTGTTTTCATTTGTTCATTTTATAGTAGTGTATGAAAATTCCGAGATCCTGACATTGTGAGATAAATGTTTGTGTTCTGTCTCTGAGAAGTTTTGCAAAGATGTGGTAGGGGAGATAGTGAATAAACATCATTTTTTTTTGTTTTGGTGAACTATCATCTTTATGCAAATTGTCTTTCAATGGTAGCCCATCTCATATCAGGCTAAATAGAAAGAATATGTATTATATCACAAAGAAATGGGATTTGTTAAAGTAAAACTGTGCAGCAGATGTGCACTCACTTTGTTGAATTCTAAAACAATTGAAACAATTGAAAGCTGTTGTTTGCACTGGTGCCAGAAAGAGGGTGAACATTTAAGTATCAAATGTGCTCTATTACATGTTTTTGGGTGGATTTTAATTGAACAGGGCAAAAAGTCAAATTTGCAGAGGGCGTGTGTAAGAAACTTTGTGGAAAAATAGGATTGAAATAAGAACAGTTTTGCAACTTTAGCTAAAGTTGCTAAAACTAAAATGTAACACCTCTGCATGCGTGTGTAATATATCACAGTTTTCATAACATTGAAACAAAAGCTGAATATGTCTCTCTGGTAATAAATCACTTAAAAAACAAAGTACAATCACAACTCGGAAGTGCCCTTTAGCATAAAGTCAGAAATAATTCCTTTTCCATAACATTTCTTTACGTCAATGAGTTTGAAGCTACGTAAAGGAGAGTATTACCATTTTGCCATTGTGCAGGTAGTTGCATCACTTGTGAAAGAATGCTGAAACAATTGCCATCAGCTGGCCTCTAAAGATAGCTTATTTGTCTGGGCATTTATATAAAGGGTTGAAAACAAGGTCATAGCAGGCTGATTCAGTCAGATTTGGCCCTTCTCAGTCCAAATGAATGCTGGCCTATGTAGTATTCTGTTTTATCATAATTAGTGAGATTGGCAAACACCGTGTCTCTGTTTTCTACATACTTCAAATGGCAGGACACTGCCTCCCTTTCTGGCAGTAGACATGTACATGTTCTCCATATATTGGGATAAAGAAAGTGGATGCCCATTTTCTCATACTTTTGATGCCAAAGTTACTCAAGGTCTCCAGGTTGAAGGTCTCCAGATAATTTTTATTGCTTCTTTGTTCCTCTAAAATAATGAAGCCATTTGGATTCTCAGGTTCTATGTATGCACATTCAGATAATCTGGGATAATTCTCCCAGGTTATTTCTTCCAGTAGAGAATCCTACCCAGAGCTATGTGTACATACAATCATATGATGAAGCCCCAAAAATGGAGAGCTTGTAATGCTGACATCGTGCACCCAGGATGGAGGCCCTGTGCATACATCTCAGTGTGCTCTGCAGGCTCCCTTAGTCCCTGGTGACAAATGGCAGCAGTGCATAGGGCAGCCCTGATTCACTGACCCAGACTGCCCATGATCAGTCTGTGTTTCCCCGCAGCACAAAGTGGGGTTTTTGAAGAGGTTGAATTCTGCTCCCTGCTGCAGTAGCAGAGTCCAGTGAGTGACACGTTGTCTCCTTAAAGCAGGGGTTGGCAACCTATGGCATACGTGCCAAAGGTGGCACGTGGCATGGTTTTTATTGGCACGCAGGCTGCTTCCCTCCCCAGGGGGTGGGAAGAGGCATGCCCAGATTGAGCAGCACGTGGCTGCCCGGGAATAGCCTTGTGCTGCTGCCGACCCCAGCCCCAGAACAACCTGACTGCATCGCTGACCTCAGCCAGGTAAGAGCACCCCAGCCCCATCCCTAGTCTGGCACCACCACTGGCCCCTGCCCCAGGCTGGGGGCCGTCAGCGCCCCAATGGCCCTGGCCCCAGCCCCGTACTACCGGCCACGTGCTGCCAGCTGGCACCACAGTCATGACTGGCCTTGGGTCCAGCCATGCTGTGGGTAGGCCTGGCCCCAGCCAGTACAACTGCTGCCGTGGGCCCCAGGCCTGGCCCCACCACTGCTGCCTGCCCTGAGCCAGGGCCGTAGACCTGCGCAGGCCCTGGCCCCATCCCAGTGCTGCCCTGGCCTGGCCTCTGGCCCCAGCCCTGCGCTGCCAGTGGGCCCTATCCCCAGCATTTACTTTACATACAACAATAGTTTAATTAGTCCAGGGGAGAGCCATGCCTGTTACCTTGCCCTCTGATAATGTGCCTTATGAAGAGAGGCTGAGAGCCATGGGACTCTTCAGTCTTTAAAAGCACAGGCTCAGGGAGGACCTGGTGGCTGCTTTATAAGTACAATAAGGGGTGTATATCAGGACCTGGGAGAAGGGGTGCTCTGGTGAGCAGATGAAGGAAAAACAAGGACCAATGGTCATAAACTCCTCCAAGACTGTTTTAGGCTGGACATAAGAAAAAAATGTTTTTACTGTCCAAGCCCCCCAAGACCTGGAATAGACTCTCTCTGGAAGTGGTGCAGGCACCTACTCTGGACTTATTCAAGAAATTCTTGGATGCTTATCTTGCTGGGATCCTCTGCCCCTGCCTGACTTCCTGCCCCCGGGACAGGGGGCTGGACTTGATGATCTTCGAGGTCCCTTCCAGCCCTAACGTCTATGAAATCTATAGAGAGACACCTTATAACACTAATATGCAGCGTGTCCTGCTATGTATTCCTCCGCCCTCTTTTTGTTTTTCTGATATGCCGGCACTCCGGCACCTTTCAAGGTAGACATTATGGTTTTTTTGGCACTCCAGGCAAAAAATGTTGCCTACCCCTGCCCTAGAGGGAAGGTGGAGATATTCTGGAGGGCTATGTTCTCTTCTGAGAGAAGTCACAGCGTGTACAGACATTCTCTCTCCCAGGAGAAACTGTCTTGGGAGTGATTTAACCCTGGTTGTTCTGAGGTTATTTTATCTGCAGAGCAGCATTTTTACTCTAGAAGAAAAAGATTGAACATTTGTACACTTGTGGTTTCTCTTGGGAGAGCAGCAACTCTCCCAGGAGAAACTGAATGTCTGTACAAAACCTAAGCCTTTGTCAGATGCATTAAAAATATCTTCAATCAGCATTTCAGTAGTTGTCACCATTGCTCTTTCTGACAGTTATACTGACAGACTTTAATCATGGAGAAGTTATCTTTTGCTGATATCTGGTACATATTTACTGGAGGTCCAGTAAAAAATACATAATGGTTGCTGATCATCTGTTGATAATTACACTGTTAGTTGGAGGGTTTTTTTGCAAAGGATGTATAATCAACAAGCTCACTTCAGTTGTAACCTGCTTGGGATGAAGACCTAGTACTACAGACCTTAATTTTTTTTGCTACTTCACTTTATGAAGTGTGACCAGATGGAATTTTGTGAATAAAGATATTTAGAAGCTTCCAAGTCGTCTTCTGCCTGACCCCCCTTTGCCACATTTGCTACAGTCAACTGCTTGTGAGGGAGAAAGGAGCTATGACAGATCACAAAGAATAAAATACGGCAATCCTAAAACAAAGTAAAATAGTATGCAGGTCTAACTCCTTACCCTCAGACTTGATTTCTTTCCAACACATTTAGAACATGGTTTTCATGCCGTACAGAAGAATGTCACTTAAACATTTATGGTTTTAGTGATCTGGGGAACACATGGCTAATAAATCTTCTTGAAATATTTTTTTCGTATGGCTGGGAAATCCAGTCAAATAAAACAAGATGAGAGGTTTTTGCGCTTTCATTTTTACAAATCTTTCTTTACTTAGTTCAGTGAATGATAAATAAGCTCTGCCTTCCTGCTGCAGAGTTTGATTCCATCTCTCTCAATGTTTTCAATTATGTTACTCTATTACTTTAAAATATTAAAATGCAGTCTGAGAGGGATTGAATAGTTTTGGTCCAGCTGGAGACTAGAAAATTAGAAACTGGAACAAATTGCAGAATTTGGTATATTTTTTCTCTTTTTATTCTGAGATAAGACAGCTTCCTTTTCAATTTCAGTATTTTTTTTCTTGTGCACCTTTTAGATTTTAGAGGTTAATGAAGTAACTGGTAGGAGATCTTCTTCACTTGCAGAATCTGAAGAAATGCTATCAATAGTGTCACTGCTTAAGATTTGTGCTGTTTTTGTTGTTACAGGCCCAACTGAGTTTTTCCGAATTGCTTCTAGCTGCTTGATTCCTAATGTTAAAGTTATTTATTGAAAATGGCAGATTAAAATTGGATTCTCCAGGCTTTGTAATTTGGGTAATATGCCTAGGAAATATATTGTTGGCTTCATTTCTAGTGAGCCTTGCTTTTGACAGAAATCATTGTGAATAGCACCTTGATGATATCTGTTGTTTTCTTAGTAAGAGAGAAACAATTGGCTAAGGAATTTTGAAATAAATAATGGTCTAAACCATTTTTGTATATGGTTAAGTCAGGGATGTCAAACTCACCTGGTCTCATGGGCCAGATGAATGGCATGGCTCAAGTCCATGGGCCAGATCGGATCTATGGAACCCTTGCCTGTGTGCCTGATCCACAGCACCCGCTCAGACTGCTGGCATCAGTGAGCACCAAAGGCAGCATAGGACCAGTCTGGCACAGGGTGTGGGTCACTGGGACAGCACAGGAGTTCAACTCATAAAGCTCTGCGTGCTGTATTGTTTTAACTGAAATTGTGGTTAATTGAAGTAGTCTAGTACTTGGAGCGTGTTTCTGTTTAACAGTTTATTGATATATTTAGTGATATAAAAGGGAGCCATGAAGAAAGTTTAAAAAAAATTAGCTTGATTTAAATTCAACTACAGCAACAGTAGTGATAATTATCATTCTAAAATAATTGTATGATGTCACTCTAGAGCAGAGTTAAATTTGTTGTTCCCACCTATGAATTTTCTTAAAATGCATCAATGTCTTTTAAGTTAAACGTTTTAATTTAACCTTCAGCTGAATTCCTAAAATCCACATGTGCAAATACTAGTTTTTGAAATACTGCAATGTATCTTACCTCAAACTAGTTATAACTACTTGATTGACCCTTAACTTTGACATAGCTTTTGTCTGGAAATATTTAATACAGTTCTCTATTCGGAATCATATCCCGTTTATTTAAAAGGTTCCCTGGCTCAGTGTCCAATAGGAGCAACCCTCCCCCAAAGTGAATATAAACGGTATTGACTCAAATCCAAAATGAGGTTTTCCCCCAATCAACCTGAGCTGCCACCTGCCCTGGGTCAGGGTGGATTGTGTGGTGGGAAAGGGGGCTCAGGGTTCATGAGGCTAGGAGAAGGTGGGAGGAGACTGTGCAGGTTGGGGGGACATCTGGTCTGTGTGGCTTGGGAGGGGCAGGAGCAGGCACCGGGGGGAAGCAGCTGGGGGGCAGGCACAGGCATGGCAAGGACAAGAGGTAGGAGACAGGTGACACTTGGGCAAGCACAGGCATGCGAGGGAAGGGATGGGAGTGTGAGGGCAAATGGTAGTGGGGCAGGCACTAGGAGGTCAAGTGGTGGATAGATGGGCAGCAGGAGGCCCGGCACAGGCACAGGCACAGGGGAGCAAGGGTTGTGGAGCAGGTGAGGAGGACAAGGGGTTGGGAGGGCAGGGGTCTGGATCCGCATCTCCCACTGCTGCTTTCCCTGGCACAGCAGTGTGGTGCATGGATTTAAGACGACCCTCCAATAATTAGATTAAGTTAATTGAAAATTATTACAAAGGTATAATTTCCCATGTACGGAAGTTAATTATAGGAGGGTGTCTTAAATTCAGAGTCATCTTGGATTTAAGTAAGTATGGTACATGTTATCAGAGGTCTATGCTGAAGTCTGTAAAGTGGTTAAATCTACATTAACCCTTTCAACAACAAACTTTTAAAGATATGGTTATTTGTTTCTTGGAACTTTTGCATACTAAGTGATGTTCAGAACAGAAATATGTTTGGAGATAATTTTTGTTCAGTGTGCTGATATATGAGAAAATTGTTTCATCTAGTAAGTCAAGATTAACACACTGCATCTTCATGAATTCTTTGAGAAATTCCAAATCAAATGTTTGATTTTTTTTCTAGATATGATGGATTACAGTTTTTACTAAGCAGCCTTGGAAAATTATTTCTGTTCTGTGGATGAGTAATAGATTTCTTTTTTAACAGGGAATCAGGGGACATTAATGTTTTTTTCTTAATGTAGAGGGTGTTTGAAATTACTATTTTTTTTTTTCATTTCCAGAAGCTAGAATTAAACTGGTGGCTCAAAACCTCAGCTGTAAGAAGAATGGAAATTTATTTCACAATGGATTTGATGATTCATAATAAAACTCATTATTTCTAAATTCTAAAGATCATTAAAAAATCATGTTGGGTTAAGAGAGACATTTTTATTATATAACTCAAATCCTGTTTAAAGACTTTTAAATAATATTTTCTTTTCATGTATGTAATAAAAAATGTTTCTCTCAACCTAAAATGCTTTTTCTTTGCTGAAATGGAAAACTTTAGCTTTGTAAGGAAGTTGTATCATCGGAACACTGCTTTCTCTTAAATTAAATTTTGATTAAATTGATACTGTTGTGCAGACTTTTTCATCTGTGCATGCACAAACTGTTTTCACATTGCCAGCTTTGTTAGAAAGCCCCTGTACAGGGAGGGAGGCTAGAGGTGAGACTTTTCAAGTATGATTTTTTTAACAGGCAGGGTCAAGCAGTCATTCTCACTCCTGCTGCTGTTGTCCTATGGATCATGCCAACCCTGAAGTGTCCTGCCATCCCTGAAGGCCCTGCAAGGCATATAGGACACCTTCATTATCATGATGAAAATGGTTTCCAGTGAGAGAGAATGTGACCAGTTCAAGCCCTCTTTCTATTTGGCAACAACTGTAGCAGGTGTTTTCAGCCTTTTTTGATAAGTGTACCTCTGGTGGCCAGACATGGGGGTGGGGGGGGGCAGGTGGCACGTGGCTGGATACGGGACGGCAGTCGTGCAGGGTGGTGAATGGCAGCTGCTGCCGCATGCAAACTCCCCCCCCCCTGCATCTGACCGGCTGGGCGGTGCCTGTGCAGCCCACAGAGGGGTGCTGCTGCCCTTGCCTCACCCTTGCTCCTGGGAGGTGGCGGCGTGGGGTGGTGGGTAGCAGCTGTCCCTGCCCCCCCCCCCCATGCATACCCCTTAGGGCCTCCCAAAGTACCCCCAGTTGACAACCCCTGAACTATAGTATCTCCACAGATTGTTACAGGAATGAAGTAACCATCATCTATTAAGAAAGGGCCAGGTTGCAGTTGTCCCTCACTCAATTGCCACTGAAATGCATCCCCAGTGGTGCTTCATGGGCTTGATTTTGGACACCTGGTTTAAGGAGATTTTTGTGGACTGTTCTTTTGTATTACATGTCTTGGGCATAGTAGAAATGCATTTACAATTTGAGGGTTATGTTGTGAGAGAGGGATTTAATTTTTTTTTAAATAGGGGTATGATGAAGCAATGACTAATGTGTAGTTACCATGCAGAGTTAGACAAGTGTTTTGTGTATATATATATGTCATTTAATACATACAGGTAAAGGTGCTTGCTCAATTTAAATGTTTACAGTTGCAAATAATTTCTAACATATTGATGTGCTGTTATGTTTTCAGTCAACAGCCTCAAACCATTATGATTCTGTTCAGCTTCATTTTGTAGTTCTTGCATATCAGCAATGTGAGTGTCAATGTGACTGACTGTCTGGTAATACGTTATATACATTTAAAAACAAAATTCCTTTTGTGCTTTGGCGGTAACCAAAAATGAAAGGCACACAAACAGTTTAGTCTTTTTAAAAAGTGGAGTTAAATCAGATACCACTCATTCACTTGAGTATGTCTGTGAATTTGCCCATTTTCTTGAAACATTTTTGTGCTTTAACTGTCCTTCTGTGCAAGGCCTGCACAAAGGTGGGAAACTGACAGACTGGTTAACTGCAGAGAGACAATAGTGAAATTAACTGAAATGCTGGAAGACAAGCAAGTTGGAAAAAGTGTTCTTTTTTTTAATCCTTCAGTTATAATTTTACAAGTTATTTGTAAGAGTAGCATGTGTCAGGTTTTCAGATAAGGTGTCCCTATGGATCCTCTTAAGTCCACAGAACAAGTTATTTATTAGAACTTTTCTTACAGGTATGCCTGGGTATGCTCAGTCTCCTTTATACAGTTTGCTTTTACCATCTTTGTTCACTGCTGAAGGCATGTGGTAGTTACAAGGGTAGTTTTGTGATGTATGGCAACATTTTTTGTGGAATGCACTTGGAAGTGTACTAACAAGTTTGGTGTCATGTGTGCCCCTCCTTCAAAATACATACCATATTGCCCCAGTTTATAAGTCAATCCTGTGTTTTTAGGTTCAGTTTTAGGAAAGGCAGATTTTCTGTGAACAGAATTTGGTGAACTTCAGATAAAGCCCTTGGATTGCTAATGCTGTTACAAAAGCCCTCAGGAGAATCCAGTTAACTAAGAAAAGGAGCCAAAGGGGTAATGCATTAAGAATATTAAATTGAAAAACACATGGAAAAAATTCTGACTTGACATTTTTCTGCACATACAAGTACAAAAATGAAGGCTGTAGGGGGGCTAATTATAGGTTGGCCCCACATGAGTCATGCAGTCTTATGGTTCTTTTGGACAGGATGGGGGAGAGGAAAGGTATCTTATTGTATTGCTCTCCTTATATATATATATATATATATATATATATACACACACGCAAAATAAACACTTGTAGATGTTTAGTAGAAATTATATCCAGAATTTTCAATTTTTAAACCTTTTGTACAACCAAAAATGTTTTTGTCATGCCATCCATAAAGAGAGACTATCAGCTGACTTGCCAGTACAATTAGTGTTCAGTTTGATTTACGGAAGTAGACTTGTATCAGTGACTGGAGAGACGCACTGTAACTGGCATTTCTTCTCTGATCCATCTGCTCTTTGTACTCTCCTAATATGTGCTGTAGAAAGTGAAAAATTGATCTCTCTCAGGTGGGTTTGAAAAAAGTTAACACATCTTCATTCAACCAAAATATTAATAAAAATTGAACCAAGTTCATAGAATAAACTTATTCCAGAAAAGTCCATTCACTTAGCTGGCACAGAAAGGTGACAGTTTTTGACTGTTGAGTTGAAGGGATGTGATGTGTATATTGGATGTGAAATACTGAGAGTTTGATCTTGAGTTAGTCCTTGTGTGATGTAATTCCATCTGTTTCATTGGCACTGATTGATAATAGATGGCTGTGTGTTATGGTAGAGATGGACACTCACCAAGCTTCTGAGTCCAAACACTTTTAGATTGAAGGATATTTGGATTTTAACTGTGTCTTTGGCGTATTCTTATTTGAAGAAAGTAAAATGATCTCAGCATGTAGTTCTTGCAGTAAGGTTCCATCCTAGCCATAGCTTCTCAAGTGCTGCTCTTTCCATGGATGTCTTTGTTTTAACTGCTAATCTAAATCCGTGGGATAATTTAAACTGCTGATATTGATTTATACAAAATGATTGATTAGCAGTATTTAGCTAAGATAACTTTTTTGCTTATTAGATCATGACTAGGGACCTATCCAAATTGAGGAAGCAGGTGGCCAGTTTCACGGGCAGATTGTGGGGCTGGATGCTATTTTCATGGGCTTATCATGGTGGGGCTACTCCACGCCTCTGGCTACAGGGCCCTGGTGGCCCTGCCCCTTGCTGCTGATTGGTTGAGAGGGCTGTCTGCCATATGGCCCCATCCCTCTCCACCAACTGGTAGCAAGGGGCAGGACTGCATGACTGAGAGCCCCAGTGGCCAGTCAGCTGTGTGGGGAAGGGCTATATGACTGTCGGCTCTCTCAGCCAATTGGCAGCTAGACACGGGGGCAGCAGCCACCTTAGCTGTTCCCTTTTGTGCTGGCAGCCCATTTCCCCCTTCCCTCCTGTAGGCTGCCCATCTAGGCTACAGTGTCCATGAGGACTGCCGGATCCCACTGGGGAACCAGCATTTTATTTTTGATAATTTTTTTTGCAGATTTTGTGGACATTGCCCTATTTCATGGACAGTGCTCAATGTATCTAATAATGACGCTTGCTGCAATTTTTATAAAAAGATCCAGGGGCTATACAGTTTGTTTTTTCTAAGAATAGGTTCCTCTATATATGAAATAATGGTATCTTTCTGAATTACAATTTTTGTAATAAATTGGAAAATAGTATGAGTATTGGCTACTTTGATTACAAAGGCTTTTCCTGTTAGAAAGCAACCCAGTGGGGCACCTTATAGACTAACTTGTTCAGCGAGGCATAAGCTTTCGTAGGTAACAGCCTACTTCATCAGATGCTATGAACAGACTTGAAGAGAGCAAAGGTACTTAATAGAAAGGAATAAAATCATTTTTAAATACAAAGGTTTGGGAAAGAAGGGGACGCTTGCTGAGAGAAGTGAAGCTGAGTTGAAGAGCTCAAAAGGGATACACAAAACATTTAACCCATTGAGGATTAGAGATTATAAAAGCTAGTCCAGGTAATGAAATAAGAATCCAGAGTCACTGTTGAGAGGTGCTTGCTGTTGAATTTTTTTTGATTATGCTATATCATGATCTTTGTTGGAATTTTTTGGTTGTAGCAGTGTTGGTCTAAGGCCATAGGCAGACAAGGTTTTTTGAGGTAGATGTGATATCTTTTATTAGATCAACTGAGTAGTTCCATCTACTCAGTTGATCTAATAAAAGATAACACACCTATTCGAAGTACCTTGCCTGCCTATGTATATATATCTAATTACAGCACATTGGAGCAGCCTGTGTGCTCATGTACAGGCGCACCCCATAAAAGTGGGGTCAGACCATCCCAGTAAGCACCTCCTAGTCTGAATCTCTTCTTTTCTGTCAGTAGGAGGTCAGATAGCTGCCTGAATCACTGACACAGTACTGGCATGAAAAAGCTCAAATATCTTCCCTTGTTGCTCCTTTGCAATACTTTATTTTTTCCTCTAAAATCTGGTTATGTTGCTCCTTGGAGTGAATTTATAGAGGGGTTTGAGGGATAGTAAAGCTGCACCTCACTGCTGCTTTTATGGATGGGAACTTATCTAACCAGTCAGCCTCTTTTTCCACCTCTTTCCTCATTCTGTCTTGGAGACAGCTAACTATTAAAAACTCTATCTGGCATTTGAACATTTATAGAGTATGAGCAAAAATAAAAGAGTAGATTGCTTCACAGGTGTTAGAAAGGCATAACCAACTGCATGCAGGACAAGTAACTGTTGTGTATCTCTGCTGGAGGTCTTTTCTATTGAGAGGCAGGACATGACTAATTATTAGTTTAGTGCTCACATTGTATGTATACTCTGTGAGGGACATAGGTGAAGACAGCTACTGCCTGTGCCTGTGTCTGGGAAGCCTTCTTTGGCAGACCTCTGGTCGTTTCAATGAGGAAAGTGTTCATAGGGTCACATAGTTGTGAGGACTTTGACAGAAGAATTAAACAATATTGGGATATTCAGTATGTGAATATCCTCACTTCCAATAGGTAGCATCTTGGAGATATACAAAAACAGATGACAAATTAAGCACCAAATCAATTTGAAATTTTCCAGCCGCAGTTGCTGTTGATTTTTGGTTAAAAGTACTAATGCTATTTGGACTTTGAAAAAATGGAGGTTGTGATTTGTCTGCTCAGCAATACTGAGTTGTAGAGGAAAAACGAAAAAACCCCAAGACTTTGCTGACGGCATAAATAGTGTAAGAGTGATGTTGCTGCTGTGATGGTCCGGAAATTATGTGAGGGGCAAGGATTTCTTAGGATGACATAGTTTAATTGACCAACTGTGTAGTTGGGATAAAGTTAGACAAACTTTTGAATGCAAGACATTCTTTGTCAGGTTTCTGATCACAGGAGCCAGGTACAGCTTAGTGAAAAATAGCATAGGGGAGGGGTTGAGAAATTTTCAGGGGTAGCAGACATGCAAACAGGCAACTTTTCAACACCAAGTACTATAAAGAGCTTAGGGAGGACCCCACATCAGAATTTGCTCTGGAACTGGAAAATGTCATCAAGTCCTTCTTATGCTAGCTTTGGGAAAAACAACTTCCACTTATCACCCCCTCTCCCACCCATTATGCTCCAAAGATCCATAAACAAAGTAACCCTGGTAGACCCATCATATCTAACTCTCATACCCTTACAGAGGTGCTATCAGGATTCATAGAAACTATCCTGAAAACACTTGTCACTCAAAGGGCAAGTTTTCTGCAAGACACTACGGACTTCCTCAGTAGAATCCAGAACACCGACCACCTCCCTGAGGAGGCCATACTTGCAACCATGGATGTCACCAGCCTCTACAGTAATATACCACACCATGAAGGTGCAGCTGCCTGCCTAAAATACTTGCATGAGCATGGAGTAGACTTAGATTTGCAACATATTATAAATCATCCACTTCATCCTCACCCACAATAACATCACTTCCAAAAGTTGTCATTTTCTCCAAACCACTGGCACAGCCATAGGCACAAGGATGGCTCCTTAGTATGTCAACCTTTTCATGGGTCACCAGAGGAAACATTTTTAGAAAATTGCACCATCAAACCTGCACTATACCTGTGATACATAGATGATATTCTCATTATCTGGACCGAACACCTGGACTCACTGACTTCCACCACAGGTTCACCAGCTATCATCCCTTGATCAAACTTTCTGTGGAATACTCCTACACTAACATCAGCTTTCTAGATGCCACAATCCATATCCAGGATGGCACTCTACAAACCACAATATACAGAAAGCGTTCAAAACCTAACGTCTAAAACAAATGCCCTTTCATAAATGCATATGCCTTAAATGGGCAAGGGGCTCTAGGCATTTTACATTAAGTTGACGGAAGCTGTTATTGCTTAATTAGACTAGGAAATACACTAGACTCAGCGACTCCTGACTTTAAAAGATATTATTGAAATGTGAACAAACAGCTGTGTCTTACTGGGTTTGCTCAGAGCATAAGGACAGTGAAGCCAATAGGAAAAGGATATAATACTGTAGTCAAGGGAATTCTGCAAATCTAGTAGTTGTTGTGGTCAAGACTTGAAATGAATGTTTCTGGGATATAACTGTAAATGGTTTAAAAAGAGGGAAAATCCACAGATATTTTGCAGATATAAGTTTGATTGAGAAAAATATTCTCATGTTAGGGGTGGGGAATATTGAGGTCTAAGATTTAGGCAATGTCTCTGGAAGCTTCTTTTTTTGCTTGTGGACTTTGTGGGTGCATCTAATAGACTGCAGAGCTTATTGCTCCTGGGCTTATGGTTTACACCTGCAACCAGAGCACAGCACATTGACCAGGGTCTCAGCAGCCCTGGCTGGCAGGGGACCCCGGCGGGGGAGGGGAGGCTAGCCTTCCAGTCTGGGGTTGCTCCAACTGGGCATATTATGTTGTGGAGGAGGGGCTGGCTGGGGCACAAGGGTGCTTCAGCATGGGGCTAGCCCGTAGGCAGCTCCCACAATAAAACACCCGCGTGCCACAGCCAGCTCAGCATCCACGTGTGTGCTGCTGTTCACTAAAAATTCAGCAGCAAGGTAGGACTTGTATTTAACAGTCCCATCCTTCTGTGGAGTTTGTTTTGTGTGCGCTAGTAGGAGCCCATGTGTAGATGCCGAGATGTTTACTGCACAGTTCATTAGTTAACTGCACAGTAAAGTCTTATGTAGATGCACCCCATGTGGCAAAAAGAAATCCGACTGGGAATCCGTTGTTTCCTCAAGAAAAGTGAGAGGGCTTTTTGGATTTAACAGCACTGAATATATTTCTGATCCTGTAATAGGTTTCTTTCATTTCCTTTCTATTTTTCTGAAAGATAATTTTGATTCTAAACCTTTGACTACTCCAGCAAACCATCTGGCACGTTCATGTGCAAGAAGAAAGGAGAACTTTGGCTGCCCATATATAAAAACCCTAATCCTGTATCTGGGCCTATATTTTATAGAATTTCAGGAAAGAAGTTTTGATATGAATCTGCTTATTGAAGTCACTGAAATTGAAGATTTTCACTTCTCTTTAAAAAAAAAAAAAAAAAAAAAAAAGTGTCAGCTGATGTTGGCTGACTTAATTATGCAACTCGTATTAAAACCTTCCAAAGCATTGGAAAACAACAATGAAACCAGCTGTCTTTGGCTTTAAGGTTAGCAGCTTGAGTTCAGCCCTAGGCTTTTTTCTTATTTTGAATAGTAATTTACAACCTTTTGCTTATAACCACTGTGTCCATACATGGTCTGTTCTGATTTGCTTGCTTGATGGTATAGTTCACCATTGGCAACCCATTTACAACTTTATTTACTTTTTTTTCTCTCTTGGATTGCTGGTTAACATTGGTGAAATACGTTCTGATATTCAGTTTTTTTTCACGGTTTGTAGTATAACACTTAATAAGCTTTTTATATAGTAGAGATACTCCAACATTCTTTCCTTTTGAAGTTTCATTTCTAAGAAAAAATGAAATTGTGTTCTAAGAGTTAAATTCACTGCTCTATTCTATTAAACATTTGGAGAAACATCCAATTATGTTGTTGCAAATACTGTTTTTAATTAATCATTAGATATGTACAAACTTATTAGTATAATTATGTAAAAATTAAGGGGATTATGTGGATTTTTAGTGGCTTGGGTTTAACTTGAGAGAGGCTGCATGTCCCTTGAGGTTTGGATGAAAGTGGAGTTGGACTGTGCCTGAATTATGTAACAGATGGTGTTGACTGACAGCCTAGTTGGGAACAGCTGGTTGTTCCTATTTATGAAGTGGTTCATTGCCTAGCTGCCCCCTAAATTGTATACTGGGGCAAGACATAGCACGGAAGACCAAGCTTTGGGCAGTTAGGATGGTGTTGGATGTGAGGTATTGCAGCTAAGATCAGCTGTTTAATCAATACTTTGTGCTCCTTCCTGACCATTCTGTCTCCCTTCTACTTTTCCACCTTTCTTCTCCATCTTTTTCTTATCTATTTTTAGTCTGGGTTGCTATATTGGGGTGAGAATTAAAAATAAAACAACCCCAAGCAGACAAAGTACTTTTTCAGACCAGGTTGATGCAATTTGGACTTCAGACCAGGGCTTATTATGCATGTTGGCCATAACATTACTTCAGGCTTGGAAAGGTTTTGATGGTGTTTAATCTAAGTGAGATCCTTGACAGATAAATGGGGTAACTAGTTATAGAATTCCAAATATCTACTCAGAGCTTTTGGTTTTGTCTCCTGCTCATTGAACAGTTGGCTGAGACATTGTGAAGGCTTGTAAGCTACAGGAGCAACCCTTGGAGGTCTGCCCTGATGAAGAATTTCACAGACTGTCTTAAGATTCTCCTATATGAAAAAGTTTCAGACATCCCATGATGGGAATAGGACATTTCATATTTACATTAATGAGCTGCTGGATTAGGAGGCCTGCTTTAAACAGAAGTGTCCCTTTCTCTGTTAGGCAGCATGCCATTAATAGAGAGTACCTGAAGGCCAAGTGCTGCTGTCCAAAGTCAGCATTTTTACATTGTACAGCTAGGTGCACTGATAGAGATTTTTTGGGCTGATACCAATAGCCAATTTTTAAGGAGCCATATCAGCCAATACCAATCTGATTGTCTAGCAGGGTCTTAGAAACCTCCAAGGATGGAGACTCCACAACCCTTCTGAGTAACTTGTTCCAGTGTTATAGTATCTTACTAGTGAGTTTTTTCTAAGATATAATCTAAACTTCCTCTGCTGCAACTTGAGACTGTTGCTCCTTGTTCTGTTACGTGCCACCACTGAGAACAGTCCAGCTCCATCCTCTTTGGAACCCCCCCCTTTCCCCACTTCAGGCAGTTGAAGATCCCCTCTTAGTCTTCTCTTCTCTAGACTAAATAAGCCCAGTTCTCTCAGCCTCTTCTCATAAGTCATGTCCCCCAGCCCCATCACCATTTTTGTTGCCCTCCAGTGGACTCTCTCCAATTTGACCACATTCTTTCTGTAGTGGGTGCGCCCAAAACTGAAGATAATACTCCAGATGTGGCCTCTCCAGTACTGAATAGAGGGGAGTTATCGCTTTCCTTGACCTACTGGCAACACTCCTACCAGTGCAACTCAGTCTGCCATTAGCCTTCTTGGAAACAAAAGCGCGCTGCTGGCTCATATTCAGCTTATTGTCCACTGTAACCCCCAGGTCCCTTTCTGCCCCCTTCCTGTACTGGTGCATGGGATTGTTCCAGTCTAAGTGCAGGACTTTGCACTTATTAAACCTCATGAGATTCCTTTTGGTCCAGTCCTCCAATTTGTCTGGGTCATTCTGGATCCTAGCCCTACACTCCAGTGTATCTACTACTCCCCCCAGCTTGGCATCATCTGTAAACTTGCTGAGGGTGCACTCTATGCCATCTTCCAGGTTGTTGATGAAGGCGTTAAACAAACTGGCCCCAGGACTGACTCCTGGGGGCACTCCACTTGATACCAGCTGCCAACTAGACATCGAGCCATTGTTTATTACCCTCTGAGCCTGATGCTCCAGCCAGTTTTCTATCCACCTTACAGTCCATTCATCCAACCCATGCGTCCTTTGCTTTCCTGTGAAAATGTTGTGGGAGACTGTATCAAAAACCTTGCTAAAACAAATATCCAAGTTCTTGTCATATTGGTCTTAGAGGCAATAGGTTTTGGAGCTTATTGTAGAGGTGATATCTTTTATTAGACTAACTAGATGTTTGCAAAAAAAGTCTTTATTTGCAAGCTTTCAGGCACAAGGACCCGCCTCTGGACCAATACAGCACAACCTGGATATGTGACACATGGAATATATTGAATTTTAGCTGATTTTTTAAATGAAATCTTCATAATTTTAGAAGGAGGATACAAGTTTTACCACCTGAAACCTGAGGCCATGTTCCTGCCTTTGTTCAAGGTAATTTTCAGTCAGGCATGACTTGGTCTTGGTGAATCCATGCTGACTGTTCCTGATCACCTTCTTCTCCTCTAACTGCTTAGAAGTAGATTCCTTGAGGATCTCCTCCATGATTTTTCTGGGGACTGAGGTGATGCTGACTGGTCTATAGTTCCCTGGGTCCTCCTTTCTTAAATATGACCAATATGTTTGCCCTTTTCCAGTCATCCAGGACCTCTCCTGATTGCCATGAGTTTTCAAAGATGATGGCCAGTGGCTCTGCAATCACATCAGACAACTGCCTCATCACTCTTGGATGCATCCCATTTGGCCCCATGGACTTGTGTATGTCCAGCTTTTTGACACAGTCTCTAACCTGTTCTTTTGCCACTGTTGACTGCTCACTTCCTCCCCAAACTGTGCTGCTCAGTGCAGAAGTCTGGGAACTGACTTTGCCTGTGAAGACTGAGGCAAAATAGGTATTGAGCATTTCAACTTTTTCTGTATCCTCTGTCACAAAGTTGCCTCGCCCTTTCCATAAGGGACTTATGCTTTCCCTGATCCTCCTCTTGCTACCAACCTACTTGTAGAAACCGTTCTTGTTACCCTTCATGTCCCTTGCTAGCTGCAACTTCAATTGCACTTTGGCCTTCCTGAATTCATTCCTGCATTCCCAAGCAATGCCTTTATAGTCTTCCCCAGTTATTTGTCCAAGTTTCCACTTCTTGTAAGCTTAGTCATAGCCTGGAAATCCCTCTTACTCAGGCTGAGTTTTCTCTTTGATAACAGCAGGGATGATGATCATCACCAGGGATCTGGGTTGATTTTCAGTTCACCACAGAAAAATGTGGTTTTTCTTACTTTAAGAAGAAAAAGATGGATTTATTATTTTAAGGAGACAAATGCAGATTTTTACCTTTAAAGGAGAAAAACACAGGAAACAACAGACTTTCCATTGCAGGCTGGCAGAGTTCCAGTTTGCAAGGGGCTGAGGGGAGTGGGAGGATGACGATTTAGTCAGGGGACACCATGTGTGTGCACACATGCATGTGCAACCAGGCAGCATGGAGAGCATCTCCCACAGCTCCCCACAGGTAAGTCTGGGGGGAAGGACTGAGTGTACACACACACACACACACACACACACACGTATATATCTATGTATATATGTACATATGTATGTATATGGAAAATCAGTGCCTCCCCCCTGTTCCCTTAGCTCACTAGGATGCAGGTCCAGGCCCCTCACTTCCCACCCACAGCCCCCCAGATCTGTCACAAGTGTTTTTTTCCTGTGAATAAGATTATAATTTTTTATTTTATGGTGCTTATTTTCAATGCATTAATAAACCCTAACCATAATAAAAAAGACATTCTACAGTTAATTTTATCATGTCTCTTTGCTAGCTAGCTTTGAGCATCAAGGACAATAAAAAGTCCTTTTTCAGATATGTGGGGAGCCGGAGGAAAAGCAGGGGCAACATTGGACCTCTG
>NW_005842567.1:653659-654197 GCF_000455745.1 Alligator sinensis | reverse complement strand
GGGTGAGGGTGATCCCCTGCCGTCCATTAATGCTGACTTCGTGAAGGAACATCTTGAGAAGCTGGATACCTTCAAGTCAGCTGGCCCTGACAATCTTCACCCCAGGGTACTCAAGGAGCTGGCGCGCATCATAGCCCAGCCTCTAACACGGCTCTTTGAAAACTCTTGGCGCTCTGGTGTAGTGCCCGAAGACTGGAAGAAGGCCAATGTGGTGCCTATCTTCAAGAAAGGGAGGAAAGTGGATCCGGCTAACTATAGGCCCATTAGCCTGACTTCTATCCCGGGGAAGATCTTAGAAAAGTTTATTAAAGAGGCCATCCTTAATGGACTGTCCGACGCCAACATCTTAAGGGATAGCCAGCACGGGTTTGTTGCGGGTAGGTCTTGCTTGACCAATCTCATTTCCTTCTACGACCAGGTGACCTATCACCTGTACAAGGGAGAAGAGATTGATGTCATATATCTTGACTTAAAAAAAGCCTTCAATCTGGTGTCCCATGATCGCCTCTTGGAGAAACTGGCCAATTGTCCCCTTGGG
>NW_005842567.1:631484-653197 GCF_000455745.1 Alligator sinensis | reverse complement strand
TGCGATGCGGCAGCTAGTAAAGCGACCAAAACGCTGGCTTGCATCCATAGATGCTTCTCAAGCAAATCCCGGGACGTCATTCTCCCCCTGTACTCGGCCTTAGTGAGGCCGCAGCTGGAGTACTGTGTCCAGTCAGACCTTATGATGAGAGGCTGAGAGCTATGGGACTCTTCAGCCTCGAAAAGCTCAGGCTCAGGGGTGATCTGATGGTCACCTATAAGTTTATCAGGGGTGTTCACCAGGATCTGGGGGAACCTTTTTTTCACCAGAGCACCCCAAGGGATGACAACGTCGAACAGTTATAAACTCCTGCAAGACCGTTTCAGGCTGGACATAAGAAAGAACTTCTTTACTGTCCGAGCCCCCAAGGTCTGGAACAGCCTGCCACCGGAGGTGGTTCAAGCGCCTTCATTGAACACCTTCAGGATGAAACTGGATGCTTATCTTGCTGGGATCCTATGACCCCAGCTGACTTCCTGCCCTTTGGGCAGGGGGCTGGACTCGATGATCTTCCGAGGTCCCTTCCAGCCCTAATGTCGATGAAATCTTTGTAGTGAATTCTGTACAGAATAAGCAGGAGATTATACAACTAAAAAATTCAGGTTCTCCCCAGTGTTTCTTTTCTTCATGCCTATGTTTGTAGGAATTCCAGTTTTGCTATGCCATAGTTATGCTAAGTTACATTAAGCTACGGTGCGAAAAAGCATTATGGGAGAATGGGGCCTCTTAACTGCAAGATGACCCAGAAAGAAAGAAAAAAAAAAGTGCAGTAATGAGCAAAAAGGCATTGCAGGGGGAGCACAAATCCACAGCTACCAATTGTAAAAGGTAGAACTTACTAATGAGAATGCAGGTGTGTGAACTTGGCAAAAAAAGTAAAGATAAAGATCTTGAAAGAGAGAATAAGAATTGGCACAAGACGAGTGGGATAGGCAGGGGGTATGCAAATATAAATACAGGAGTTGAGAGACCTGTACCTGGTAGAGACCCAGGGGAGTGTGAATAATGTACCGTGTCTCTACCTGTCAAGGGCAAGCTTTGCTAAGTTGGACTGATTGTTAATCACACCAGTTGGTGTGCTGTTTGATGGACAATAAAGCATCATGGGCTTTGCCACTGAACACATATCCGAGTTGTGTTTTCTGCGTCACCTTCAGGATCTGGAAGACAGCTGGCTAGCTTTGTCCTTCCAGAATAAACAGACTTCAGCAGTCTGTATATCAAAAACAACAGCACCCAGATAATACTCAAGAAAACACTCCTCATGCCTCAGAACAATAGTGCTGGCACCAGGTTTTCAGACAGTCCCAATTTGGCTGAATTCAAATGTTCTTGAGCCTTTAATTGATGCTGACTGAGGTTTTTGAGCTTGGATGTATTCTTCTGGGACACTGTTTCTATAAAGTACCTGAACCATTTACACTTGTGTTGATAACCCTCACTGGGTAATAAACTCATCTGTACTTAAAAGCAAAACTGTTCATAAGAGCCTGAGATCAGAACCCTGCACATTCTGTGATTCCATGAGCATGTAACTGTAGCCTGAGGAGTTTAACCTATGAGACTATGACAATCTAAGTATCCAGCATTTACTGTTTCTCTGCTGATTATGTTAGCTGACACAATTAATTAATGTGATTAGTTCTCAGTCTCTAATTACTTCCCCAGATTCTAAAAATCCTAGCTGTTTTTTGCCAATGTGTCAGTGCCTCTGGCTTCCCTTCCAAATACTGTTAAAATGCTGTCAGGCTATTAGTTCAAAAGTCTAAAGCATAACAGGAAACATAGGTAGACAGTGTGATTTGGGTAGATGTGATATCTTTTATCAGACCAACTAAATAGTTGGAAAAATTGTTCTTTGCAAGCTTTCGGGTACAAATACCCTTCAGGTATATGGACTAAGTACAGATATTCAAAAAGCCCAAGCCTGAATTGATTCATTCAACATCTTCATTAATGATGTGAACATTGGAGTCAGAAGCGGACCGGCCAAGTTCGCCGATGAGACCAAACTTTGGGGCAAACCATCCACACCTGAAGAGAGGAGGGCGATCCAGGCTGACCTGGACAGGCAAAGCAAATGGGCAGACGAGAACCTGATGGTGTTTAACACTGCAAAATGCAAGGTTCTCCACCCTGGGAGGAAAAACCTGCAGCATCCTTATAGGCCTGGCAGTGCTACGCTGGCTAGCACTACGGAAGAAAGAGACTTTGGGGTGAACACTGACCACAAGGTTAACATGAGCCTTCAATGCGATGCTATGGCTAGGAAAGCGAGCAAAATGCTGGCTTGCATCCATAGATGCTTCTGAAGCAAATCCCGGGACATCATTCTCCCCTTGTACTCGGCCTTGGTAAGGCCACAGCTGGAGTCCTGTGTCCAGTTTTGGGCCCCACAATTCAAAAAGGATGTGGAGAAGGTTGAGAGAGTGCAGAGAAGAGCCACGCGCATGATCAGAGGTCAGGAAAACAGACCTTACGACGACAGGCTGAGAGCTATGGGGCTCTTTAGCCTGGAAAAGCGCAGGCTCAGGGGTGATCTGATGGCCACCTATAAGTTTATCAGGGGTGACCACCAGTATCTGGGGGAATGTTTGTTCACCAGAGCGCCCCAAGGGATGACAAGGTCAAACGGTTATAAACTCCTGCAAGACCATTTCAGGCTGGACATAAGGAAGAATTTCTTTACTGTCCGAGCCCCCAAGGTCTGCAACAGCCTGCCATTGGAGGTGGTTCAAGCACCTACATTGAGCACCTTCAAGAAAAAAATTGGATGCCCCAGCTGACTTCCTGCCTTCGGGCGGGGGGCTGGACTCGATGATCTTCCAAGGTCCCTTCCAGCCCTAATGTCTGTGAAATCTATGATTCAATCTTTGCAGGTTATTTTAACCTGGATAAATTGAACTGATTTGCAAGTGAGTAGACATGGACTTTTGATTCCAGAAATGCAGCCACATGTCTGCAGTGGCCCAGGCTAGAAGCCAGGGGATGCTAGAGTGAGACCTCCCTTCCTTTTGGCAGCAGCCGCAAGGCTGTAGGGAAGCTGACCTGGGGGGAATTGGGGGCAAGGGTGTGGTCAGGCCGTGGCAAGCCACTAAGTATCATTGGGGAGGGGTTTAAACCCCAACCCTGACCTGTAGGGATCTCAGCCATGGTGTGCCTGGAGGGCGAAGGGGGAAGCAGCCCTTGCCAGGTTCATCCTGGTTTGGGGGCACCGGCCAGGGCAGAGCCACGGGCAAAAGGGGAAGAGAGTGGGGGATTAACTCCCTATCTTCCCACTCTCCTTCAGGCATGGGAACCGCAGGCAGGGTCTGCCTGGCTTCCCCCCTCCCACTGGATGCTCATGCACTGGGGTGTGTGGCCAGAGCTGGCCTGGGCAGTGCCTTAGGTGAAGAGGGGACAGGGGGAGGATTAAACTTCCCAGTCTCTCCTCTCTTCCACAGGCACGAGGACCCCATCCGGGGTCTGCCCAACTTTCCCGATGCTTGCCACTCACGCAGCAGAAGGTGTGCCCATAGCCACCCTGGGCAGTGCTTGAAGCTGCTGCCCAGACTGGCTCTGCCCCACCCCTGTCCCCCCTGCTGCATGAGCAGCCAGCAAGGCAGAAAGCCATGCACACCCTGACAGGAGTCCCCGTGCCAGTGGAAGAGAGGGAAGACAGGGAAGTTGAATACCCTTCCCTACCCCCCACTTTACCTGAGGTTGCTATCCAGGCAGGCTCTGGCCATGCTTCCTGCCTCTAGAGCAGTGAGTAAGGGGAAAGCCGGGCAGACCCAGGTTGGGGTCCCGTGCAAGTGGGAGAGGGGAGGCAGGGGGGTTTAATCCCTTTCCTTCCCCCTGATACTTCTCCCTACCCTCCCCCGTTTACTTCAGCTGGGAAAAGTCTGGCAGGGGCCACTCCAGCTGTGTTTCCCACCCCCACCCTCCTTGTCAGCCAACCGTTACTGCTCAGGCTAGGAAGCAGAGGGGTGGGGCCCACCCTGCTCTGCTGGAGCAGACAGCACAGCACAGGGCTGCAAAGCCTTCTGGGATGCTGGGGGACTGTGATTTAACTTGAACCAGGAAGGGGTCTGGGACAGAAGTTCCATAAACCATTTTGACCTAAACCAGTCAAGTCTGATACTACATTCAGCCAGGTTTATCTTAAACCAGTTTTGGCCATTTTGAAACTGTTTTATGTGCACTGAGCTTCTGTTGTGTTACAGGTTTAAACCAGTTTCTGATCACTTAAACTGGTTTATATGTAGCTTCTGTCCCTAGCCATAGAGAGTCTGCTGGTTAATTGTGTGCTCTCCTGGCTTCTGCTGTACCCAGGAGAGCGCACTATTCACCAGCAGACTCTTTATAATGCCTGAAGAAGGGTGTTTGTACCAGGAAGCTTGCAAAGAACAATTTTTCCGACTATTTAGTCGATCTAATAAAAGATATCACATCCACCCAAAGAAACTTGTCTGCCTATTATGTCTTTAGACCAACATGGCTACAACCAACAACCCTAACAGGAAACATGTCATTTTAATAACAGAATAAAAATATAGTAGGCCACTGTGCTGAGTATTTGCCTTCTTTCTGGATAGTTCTGTTCTCAAGGCCATCAAAATGCAAACAAGCAGATTGATGAAGACTTGTATAGAAGTAGCTGAGGATGATAAAATGCAAGTGTAAATGCAAGAATCATGATAGCAGATTTGGAGTGGTGTGGGAAGTGGTAGCAGTGGATGCAGCTGTGGTAGTTTGCTGTTCTCTTGTAATCTGAGAGGAAGAACTTTCTTGGGCCCTAGTTAAACCCAGTTAAGTCCAGGGTTATTAGCCAGGTATAGCTCAGTCTCTACATAAGTTAGTTGTTATATGTGGAGAGTTCATATTGCCATTGCCACAGTAACAGGAGTGTCTTGGCGGACCTAGGTGGTTCTGGTCCTGAAAGGTTTTAAGTTATATAGAGCTCCAGATAAAAATATTGTTTATTTTTATTACAGAACCTGATTGAAACAGAGTATATCCATGAAAAGGCGTTTTACCTTAGTTTATATCTGACACTGTATTCTCCAACTCAATTATGGGATGTATATTTTGGGGAAATATTTTTATTTAATATCCTATACAGAAGTTATTCTTTGTTATGTGCCTCGGACAGAAAATATTCATATGATCTTTCATTTACTTTTTTTTACACAGACTACATCAGATTCAAAGTTGAAGAAAAAAGCAACTAAAACCAAAGAAGCCAAAAAAATTTTGAAGAGGAAATTTAAAGTCAATACAAAAATAGTCTTTACCGATGATGGGGAGGTAAGATTATTTCAATATATATGGTGTATGCTGGCAAAGGGTGAATTTGTATTTTCTGTTAATCGTATACTTCATGAAGTATACTTCTCACAGAAGGCAGAGTAGAAATGCATCTTACTGACTAACTGAATAGTGATGTATGGCTTTTGTGAGCAAGAACTCATTTAATCGGGTGCTGTGAAAGGGCGTGCACAGAGCAGTTATCAAATAGATTGATTTGAATACAAAAAAATGGAAGGGAGAGAAGAGGGAGGAGGGGGGCAGTGCTAGGAGAGGCAAACAAGTAATAAACCCTTGGGGACAAAGGGGTCAAAAAAGCTAATGCAGATAATGGAATAAGAATCCATACTCACTTTTTAGACTGTGCTTAATACAATCCAGTTGCTTCAGAGTTTTATATTGAAGATTAGATTTTCAAGTGCTGCATGGTTATGGTTGGGACTGGCAGTACAGCTTCCATAGAAACACACGTAGTTTAGACACTAAAAAGAGAGCTTTGGACTCTTCTGGAAACTCGGGCTCCCCCACTGTAGAACAGGAGAAAAATAAGGCAGAAAGGGACCTCAGAAGGTCACCTGGTCCAACTCCTTAACTTGGCATAGGATTATTCCTGTCTCAGACATTCCAGGCAAAGGCTAGACAATTCTTCTTAATATCTAACCTAAATCTCCCTTGCTGTAATTTGAGTCCATCACTTACCTTGTCTCATGTGGATACAGGGAAAATTGATTGTAGTCCTTTTTGTAACATCTTTTTTTTGTATTTTGAAGACTTATCAAATCCTTTTTTCAGTCTTCTCTAGACCAGATAATCCATTTTCATTCAACCTTCCCTCGTATCTCATGTTTTGTAGACCTCATTTTTGTTGCTTCTCCATTAGACTCTTCTGTTTGTCCTAATCTTGAAATGCAAAATTCAAAACTAAACACCAGTCATCAGGGGAGGCCTCACCAGTGCTGGAAAGACTGGGAGAATCACTTCCTGTGACTTGCATATGGCACGTGTTAACAGTATGCTGTTAGCTTTATTTATTTATTTATTCATTCATTTTTGTGATGGGACTTGTTAAGAAAAATGTCTAATTCCTATGTAGCCACTTGAATCTCTCTAGTTCTGGTGAACTTCAGTGAAAATATAAAGGGTCCCTACATTTTTTATGCAGTATTTAGTATTTCAAACATTCAGATGTTCAATGAATCATTTGGGTGCCAAGCTTGTACCAAATTATATTGAGATAGCTTTAGATTGAACTCTCTGCCAACCTACTTGGATCATCTAACAATATTTGAAAAAATGTATTGATTCTATATAGACAGAAACTACTGTGGTTTCCTACCCACTTCAGAACTGCTTCATTTTGGTGAAAACCAGAGCAAAACAGCCTCCATACTCCACAAGTCTTTTTAATGGTTCATTTCACAAACTTCAGAAGCTATCACTATGCTTTCTTTTTTCAGTTTTTAAGATAAAAATGGAGGTTTTGCTGTGGACTGATTGCAATAGTGAGCAGAGTTTAAACTAAACATAGCGATCACCTTTTAAAACTTGTTGCCTTTGACTAAATAACATTACTAATGGTATTTATACGCCAAGAGTACTTTCCATAGAGAAATTTCATGGTAATGATATTTAGCAAAGATAAAATTTCAAAGCTGTTACAGATTTCTTCAACAATAGAAGTGCTTTTTTTCCCCAATATATTTATTTTAATGACTGGGAGGAAGTTATTTTCCTAGTCCACCAATCCCATTTAAGATGGACCTTTGAAATAAATAATATCATGTAATGAGCTACATTGCCCCTGTTTAGTGGAGTACAACTAAGAGTGAATTTGGCTCAGTATGTTCATTTGGGGGATTCAGAGCTGCAGCAGTGAATGAAAATCATCTGATTCCATTTACATGTCTATTTTATGAACAATATTTTTTTGGTTGCTTCTAGAGGTTTTTCAACGGATAACATGAAAAAAAATTAATTGAGCTGGAATCTTGAATGCCTTGTTTTGTTTTTTAATCATTTTAATATATTGTTTTCTGTTCTGGAACAAAAATGAAGTGTTGTGAGGATGGTGTCTGGCTGTTGACAATCTTTGCTTTAATTTTGGCTGTTGTGGCTGTTGACAACCTTTGCTTTAATTTTTTAGCAAATGATTTAAAATATTTTGGGTACATTCAGCATCAGAAAAGCTAGTCTGTCAGTTTGTGTAATTAGGACAGTATGTTAAGACTTGTTCATGAATTTGTGTGAAGGATGATCATGGCTGAAGCTGTGCCATGCTCAGAATGTAAAATAGAAACACAATCTTTGTAATAACTTGAAGGACGACTCATGAGGAAAAGCTCCTGGAAAAGATTAGATGTGGCTTTAAAGAAATAAGCCTTTATTTCCATATATTTATGCCTGTAGTTACCACCACTGCCTGGGCACCTCTCTGTAACTTAATAGACAGTGATGATCAGTTGTGCTTCTAGTGGGTGCTTCTGAATTGCACACAAAATGTTATGCAAGTCCTTCTGAAAATCTGGTCCATAAATGACAAACTTGTGGTAAGCTGTTTTATAATGAGCGGAGGTGAAAAGGTCGTATATTTCAGCATCTTCAGTGAAAAAAGAATACCAAGCCTTCGATAGCTGTATCTGAAAAAGGTGATATATTTGTTTTTGTTTCCAGAACCTGTGCTTGGAAGGAGGGTCTGCGGAGGAACAGAGCAGTCAGATTTAGAATAATCTTGATAGCTGGTGGGCAGATGAGTGTTTTGCCTGATCCAGTGCAGTGAAGCGTAAAGCAATGAGGATAGAGACTAAAAGTCAGCCCGGGGATTATAGTTTGAACAGTAACACAATAGAGAATGATTTGGGAGTTATTTATAGAAACACAAGCTTTGCATCTGCTGGAGTTATTCTGTGTGGTACTGGGTCTGAATGAAACTACATTTTAGTGTTTGACTCTGGTACTTGATACAGTTCTCCTTAGTAAAAATAGAGCTAAAGGAATGTTTGTTCATGTTCATACACAAGCTCCATTTTGCAAAAGTAGGTAACAGTAGATATTATTTTAGGTCAATAGGGTTTGGGAGGATGGCAACACAACCAGCTGGTAAATGGTTCTCTTTTTCTTTGCCAAATAGTCACAAACATATCTAAGCTTGTATTTTGCACAGGGTGCTTTTGCAAAATGCCTTAAGGTATCTCAAACTCCTTGTTCCAATCCTCTGTTTTAGAGAGATACCCCTGCCCTAATCAGAACAGATGTTCTAAATTCTGTCCCAGTAGGGTGCTGGTGGTCCAGTTAACAATGTGTTTGAGAGGCTTTTTTTGTTTTTTGAATAGCTCTGAACCTTTGGTTTTGAAACACTATTTTGATCTTGAGTTTCTGAGATTCAAGCAGAATCCGTAAGTAATGTGTAGTCAACATGCAGCATAGATAGGGTGACCATACATCCTGGTTTGGCCAGGACAGTCTCAGATTTTGTGGGCTGTCCTGGCCAGTTAGTAAAAATTGAAATAAAAGTCCTAGATTGGTGCCACACCATCTGCACGTGCCCAGCCTGGCTTTTCCTGAGCAGTGGCTGGAGACGGGGGCCAGGCTGAGCTGGGCACCATTCTTCCTGCCCAGAGCGGGGACTGGCTGGGGCAGGGTGTGGGGAGAGCGCTGCTGTGAGTGTGGGCTGCTCACACATGCGCATATTCACCCACTCACAGCCCCAGCAGTGTCGGGATCAGGGACCTCTGCCCTGAGGGGAGTGCGGATCCCTCCCTCCTCCCACTCCTGCTCATCCAGCTGATGGAGACCTGTGTTGGGGGCGGGGTGGTTCCTGGCTCTGCCCTGGGACTGCAATCCCGGCTGGCTCTATCCTGCTAGGCCTGGCTGCCTCTGCTTCTTCCCTGCACCTATGTCACAATTAGACTTTAAAAAATGCAAATAATTAAGTTTTATTTTTTACCACAGCTGCCTACCTGCCTGATGCACCATGCTGCTCTGCCTCCTCCTCTACCTGCAGCAGTGCCGCTGACTTGGTTGGGGGGGCAGTGTCACAGATTTCACATGGCCCCATATGGTCACCCTAAGTATAGAAATAAAATGTATCTGTTTTGAAGTTCCAGATGTAGCCTGGTAGAGTAACTGTAAATATCTGCACTTTTGGCCTTCTCTGTGCTTGCTATTCCATAATATACCAGCATATATTTCTTTCTTACAATCTAGTTATTTCATCTAGCCCCATCTCCTATCTTTGTTTCAGTTTGTAGGATAGAAGAGATGACTGTTTACTCTAAAATATTTGTTAGAAAATGGTGGGACATCTGTTGTGGCCTAAGGATCTATATAAATAGTGGCATTCTAAAAAACAAGATGTTGCTGGGTTTAGCCTATCTGCATCTTTCACAGGAGAGATCAATAGAAAGGATTCTAGCTAGGGATTCAAATTTACATCTCAGAGCATTGATAAATTGACTCGTGTTCAAATGTTTACAGTAAATTTAAAGGACAATTTATTATGAAGAGGATTGTATGATAGGTCTGTCGGTGATAATGGCCTGGACTTAATGACTTCTTAAAGTCCGTTGTTCCTATGTCCTAGTATACGTGTCCCATGTTCTTCATGAATACATGAAGTGCATATCATTTTGGGAAGAACAATCAAATGGAGGGTTGTACTTAGTATTGTTCACAGAGCAAAGGGAGGGGAGGTCCTTGTGAAGAGAAGGTGCAAAATCAATAAACTAAAACATGAAAACAACCATTAAAATTGATCTAAATGAATTCTGTTCGATTGTGTTGGGTAATGTATTTTCTTGAAAGTAAATTATCATATACTCACACACTGACTAAAAATGCTTATGGCATATTCATCTTATCAGGTAGAGAGAGAGAAAAACATGTCAAAACATTTCAGGTGAAATCATTGACAAATAATATGTTTAACAGAGACTTAGTTTGAGAAGCGTTCATTTTTTAATTAATGTAACCCCTATAAAATGTTAAATGCATATCCTATTTTGTTGTATATAAACACACAATCCTCCACAACCAAACCTTTTCTTTAGCCCAGAAAAAATAATTAGCATTTAGCTAGTTCCTGGATTATTAATGGAAACTGTCTAAGCTTTGGGTATAGACAGGTGGTTTTAACCTTTTTTTGTCTTCCATCATCTAGTTAGTTCAGCAGTGGCCACCTGTACAAAAATCCAGCATGGACAGAACAGATGAAGCTGATGATTCTGGTGGCATTGACCTTGATAAAGCAAAAGAGAGACTACAGGAAGAGGACAAATTTGACAAAGAAGAATATAGGAAGAAAATTAAAGAAAAACATAGGGTAAGACAAGTTATTTGCTAATTGAGGTGGAAACAAATGCTATAAATGTTTGAGTGGCTCTGTAAATATTATTCAATAAACTGAGAAGTAAACTTAAGATAATGCTATTTATCTAAATTCTAATAGTGTTCTCAGCATGTGTAACATGTAGAAACAGAATGCTTACCCTAAAGAATTTATATTCTGCATAGATTGATAACACGAAGCATTGGAAGATGCCGGATGTTGATACTAATTTTTTTATTTAAGTGTTAAAAAACTGATGACAATAATTCATTGACAGCATTGGCAAGAGCTAGTGAAAGAAATGGGTTTATGAAGCAATTTGTTTGGGGGGGGATAGAAGTGGAGGTTGCACAGTACATATGGTTTAACAAATGTCTAAGGTATCAGAAAGAGATTATCATTGAAATGTCTTCACACTGTTCTTAGTCCAACATTCAGTATTACATTTTAGCTAAGGAAAAAGTACTATTTTTTGTGTAGAAGTTATTGGGGTTGTCAGAAATTTTGCATGAATTATTCAAATAATGTCGTATAACATGATTCATTTTGGCTGTAATTTGAAAGCTTTAATGCCTGCACTTAGACTCTTCTTTGGCTTCTAAAAACCTTAAATTGCAAGCTGTAGTTTTGCAAACTGTTTCTGGACCATTTATTTGTCATAAACTAAAGAAGAAGGTTTGAGAGCTTAGTAGTTCAAGTAATACTGCATGTAACTCAATGTCTTCAGTGCTCAGTGGTTATTCTGGTAGTTACTGTGGTGTGAAAAAATTGAGTTGGACCACATGCTGTTAAAGGGCTACTATGATTAAAAGGCTTGAGTAGTATCGAGTCACTATAAGTCACTTGAGTAGTGGGAAGTGTACAACATTCAGATCTTCAGTCATTATTTAATACTTCCATAACACTTACCCTTTTCAAAGGATTTAAAAAGCACAGTATTGATCTTTGAGAGTGCTGATTTGATCTAATTTCCATCCTAATGACAAAAGGTTAAAGGTGGATGCTGGGATATGGGTAAGCATATATCTTTAAACACACCACTCTGGGATAGAATTGAAGAAAATTCTGAATAGCATGAAGATACTTAACTATTTCATCTGAGAGTCAGTGGGGGCTAAGCATACTTAATTTGAAAATCTGCTTGAGGCTAGTAATGAAAAGCCACTCCAAAAGCTTTTGAAAGAGTGGGTTATTTAATAGTAGTTGCAAAGAGTGACAAAATTCACTCATCCATGCTGTAGGTGAAACCATGGTCAATTTGAAAGAGAGTAGATTCAAGAGCATAGCATAATAAATGAGTAGGAAGAGATTGATTGATTTATAACACATCAATCAGCTGGTTTATTGACAGGTACCTAAACTTTGAAGATTTTGTATTTTTAGTGTCAGAATATAATGATTTAGAACTTTATAAATTGCTCCCTCAATACACCTTCATTCTTATAATGCAAAGGACAGCAATTAACACTAGCCATTTATTTGCATTTTTAAAAATTACTTGACTATTAGTAAGAAGAGATAATAGATTATTAGTGAGTAGAACAAACTACACTATAAACATGCCAAGCTCATTAATAACCTGCATTACTAAATGATGTCTGTTTTGTATGGTATACTCAACTATTATCCTTTTATACATGAGTGTCTGGAATAAGTAGAAAAATATCTGAATAATATTGACAAAAATATTGAAATGGAGAACACTTCACCACCCTACTTCTTTGCATGAAGGCCCCGAATTTTTTAAAAAAATTAAGATGAAAAAAATTTGTCTCATAACTTATTTGTTGCGTGTTACAAAGTATTTGATTTTTCTGGTGGCAATTCATTTTGTGAAATGGCCTTGCAAATGTTCAGAAATGTTTCACTTTTCCAGTTTGATAGAGCTAAAATTTAGGGAATAATAAAGATGGCAGGGAAGGATTAAATTAGCCATTTGTTCAAGACTTGCTTCTACTGACCTTGGTGTGTGTTTCCATGTGCCTTCACCATTCTTAGTATTGACTAAGACCACCATCCCTATTTCTTGCAAGCAGTTAAGTATGAGTTGCCAACTTGTTTTAGAAATAAATTATTAAGATCACACTGCCTTTCAGAATTCATGTGTTTTATTTCTTCTCTAGTCACTAAACCATACTCTTGTTTTCAGAGTCAGGGATAGAACAAGGATTCTTTAGTAACACACTGCTAATGCTGCTTAGGAGTTGTAACCCACTGAAAAGAATGTGTCAAATACTTCTCTAATAGCTGAGCTATGTAGAGGCTAGCAATTAATCCTGTATCTCAGGCAGTATTTATCTCATTTTGTAGTCAGAAGTTCCAGGGTTCAATAGGATAGATTGTTTTGTGAGTTTTCTTCTAAAAGTATTGGTCTATTTAATTTGGACTTTGAGCAAATGTTTGTAGCACTAGGATAGGATTTATAATCTATAAATTATGGTGAGAGGCACCAAAATCTTGGTGGTTCAAATGTCATTTATTTATTCCCCTCTTCTATTCCTGATGCTGGGGTCCTGTCTGTGGGAATGCCAATCTTGGAAATAATTCCACAAACTTTTAGTGACAGCAGCATTTGTATGAGGATACATTCTGTTTGGGAATACCTTTCCACTTTCACATTGTCTGCAACCCTGTTCATAAGACAGAACCTTGAAAACATAAAAGGGCTGTGTAAAAAGCTAAGAATTTATTTTTATTGATTGGGAAGATCTTTTATTGATACTAAATCATGTGGACCCCAATTAAGAAATTCTTAAGCCTATACCTGTCTTTAACCTTTGAGTCATGCAAAGCTACTTAGATACTTAAAGTTAGTTGCGGAAGTACATTTTTCAGCCTGAGCTTTATTCAAAGACTTTGTCCTGTGCCTCTAGAATTCAGCTGATAAAGCTCCCATTGAATTCAATTGCATAAATCTATTTTTAGGTATTGCAAACTGTCATTAAATTGTACAGTATGCCAAGAACATACGGAAGAGGTTTATTGGTTGAGGTGTGTGCTGTAAAGTAGTTTAGAAATTCTGTGGCACTTTGACAGAAATATAATTTGTAAAGGTTGGTTGTTAAAAGTCAGTGAACAAATTAAATAAAATTTATCAAACAAGTGATTCAGTTGAAAGTTTATAAAAAAATGATTTAGCAGGTCATATATAATGCAAAGCTTTTAGTTATAGAAGGGAAGTGAAAATAAAATGTTTATTAAAAAAAATCCTCTGTATGTAATTTTGACCACATAAATAACTTTCTGGTACTCAGCATTTAGGACTTATATCAGCTGAAGCTGAAATCTTGTGAATCCAACATGTGACAGTGAAGGTTTTTTTCCTTATTTCAAAGATTGTGCAAAGAGAAGGGTAACTTTACATTGGAAAAAAGGAATTAATATTTTAGAAATGTTTGTCACACATGCAGAATTTGTGCACATTTGCATGTGCCTAAATATTACTACTGGAGTGAAGAGAACAGTAAATAATTTTACTACCAATTTTCCAATAAAAGCCTGCTTATTTTTACAAGTTAAAGTATATCAATGAATAGATTTGTCTTTATGCACAAGACAGCACTTCATTTCTACTAATATTATAATAAAAATATACTGGCTGTCTTTGTTTTAGGAACATAGGACATTTAGACGAAAACTTAAAAAAATGCAAAATCTAAATCAGTGGTGTTCTCATCAGTATTTATTTACAGAGTTTACCACATCTATATAGAAGATATCAAGTCTAAGAATGAAAAGTTGTTGGGTGATGCCAATTAGAAAATAGCATGATGACAAGGGAAATGTGATAAGGCTGATTAAGGACAGCATTACAATTTCAGAGAAGCTCTTCAGAAATTGCACTTCATAGTACAATGTATTTTTCTAATATTACAGAAGCAAGAAATTAGTCATGGGGGGAAAATATTGTAGAAATACAATTAGGCTCAAAGGATAATAAAGACTTTAAATCATCAAAGAACATCACCTTCAAATATTTATTAGTTAAATTTCCCATAAATATGTTGTCTTAACTTGACTAAGAATAGTCTCTTCTTGATGCCTTCTTATTTGGGGTTTACACCAGTAAGGAACCAAGTATATTATCCAAGAGAATTGCAGAGTTGCAAAGCACAGTTGCAAGCAGCAACATCTTATAATACATATGATTCATCCAAAGATATTGTACTGTTTGGATAATTGAAGAAATATTGATGCTGTTTTCTGGAGAACTTGCAGTAAGATGGAAGTCGTTGCTCAGCCTGCAGCCTGGATGCCAACAGTGGTGTTATTAAAATGAATACAGTGTTAAGGAAAATATTTGTCTAGCAGTGACCTAAATAGAAATAGTTAATGAACATGGACTAACTGTTCTCTTTTTAGAGCTGTATGACCAAAATAAAAACAATTTTTGAAAGTAAGCTCTTTCTCTCTCTCCCCACAAAAAACATTCACAATTTCTGCAGTACAGATTTAGTTTTGCTGGTGACGCACTGAATCCAGAATATATAACAAAGGATCCAAGAATTTAAGACACTTTATAATTTAGAGAGCAGATGGAGACTAACTTTTAATTTGATCAAGTGTGAATTACTGTATTTCATTGTTTCTTAAAAAAACAAAGAAAAATGCACAATAAATAATAAAATTAGAGGGGAAAGCAGATCACAGACAGTTGTGCCATGCTTAGTTTAGATTTCTTAAACATTAACTGTGCATACCCTATTCAGTCATAACTCCATTTAAATCTCAGTCATGACTGTCTAAGTATTTTGTTGGCTTTTGTGTGTAATTTAACATTTGCCAGAATTGCATACTATTACTTCCTTTCAAAATCTAGTTTTCTCTTCATGTTCATGTATCACATTTCTGCGCCTCTCAACAATCTTTCTTTCTTCACTGACATCTCTCTCTGCACTGTTCATTGCAGTCTCTTTGGAGTTCCTCAATTCTTTTCCTTCCTCTGTTCCCATGGTATCTTGGACAGTTCACAACATTAGCTGTATGTTCACACTTACTCCTATTAGGTGAGAGCTGATAGATTTTGGGAGCTGATACCAATAGCCGATATTTAAAGAAGCATATCAGCTGATACCGATATCCAATACAACTGCCATCAGCTGGTAAGTCCAGTGTGGTGGAAGGGGAGGGAGCAGGGAAGTGGGGCAGATCAATACTCACCACAGTGAGGGAGGGGGCAGGGGCAGACGTTGCCCAGCTGGGGGTGGGGGTGCGTGATGGAGCCACAGCTTGTGGTTGGGGGGCGGCTCCCACGGCTGCTTCCAGCCCGGGAGGGTGAGGGGCGGTGGGGGGGGGATGCCCCTGGATCTGCGCAGTGTGGGCTACAGCTGCAGCGTGGAGCTGGAGCTGGTGCTGTTCTCACTGGGGGCTGGGCTTGGAGTGGGCTCCGGTGGTTCTGGGAGGAGGCTGCAGCCACCCCAACTTTGCTGCAGCTCCATTCCCAGCCCCACCTCACTGCCTGGCACAGCTCCAGCTTTTCCTGGTGCTTGGATGGAGGTGGGCCTTTCAGCTGTGGCTGTGCCAGGTGGCGGTGCAGGGCTGGGAGTGGAGCTATGGCAAAATTTGGGGTAGCTGCAGCCTCCTTCCAGCACCTGTAGAGCCTGCTCCAAGCCCAGCTTCTAGCAAGAAAAGCCCTACGTGGTGCTGGCTCTGGCTCAACCCTGCAGCTGCCGCCTGTCTTATGCTGTGCAGATCTGGGGGCATATACTGCTTGCCCGGAAACCAGATCCAAGATGTCACAGAAGCATTACTGAGACTCATCTGGGCCTCTGACTACTACCCCATACTGCTCATCCACATGGGCACCAGTGATACTGCTGGGGTTACCCTGAGCAGATCAGAAGTGACTACAGGGCTCTGTCATGGATGGGTACAAACTGTTTAGGAAGGACAGGCAGCAGAGAAGAGGAGGAGGAGTTGCTCTTTATGTAAAAGAGCTGCATGATTGCTCAAAGCTCTAGTATGAAACTGGAGATAGGCCTTTTGAAAGTCTCTAGGTTAGGGCCAGAGGGGAAAAAAACAAGAGTGATGTTGTGGTGGGTGTCTGCTTTAGACCACCAGAACAGGTGGATATGATAAATGCAACTTTCTTCAGATAGCTGGTGGAAGTTTCCTGATCACAGGTCCTGGTTCTCATGGAGGACTTCAATCACTCTGACATCTGCTGGGAGGGCAATACAGGCTATCCAAAAAGTTTTTTGAGAGTGTTGGGAAAACTTCCTGGTGCAAGTGCTGGAGAGGCCAACTAAGGGCCATGCTCTTCTTCACCAGCTGCTCACAAACAAGGAAGAATTGGTAGGGAATGTACTAGTGGATGGCAACTTGGGCAACAGTGACCACGAGATGATTGAGTTCAGAATCCTGAGGAAAGGAAGGAGGGAGAGCAGCAGAGTATGTACCCTGGACTTCAGAAAAGTAGACTTGGACTCACTCAGGGGACTCATGGGCAGTATCTCTTGGGAAACAGTTTGAGGGGGAGAGAAGTCCAGGAGAGCTGGCTGTACTTTAAAGATACCTTACAGAGAGTGCAGGAACAAACCATCCCAATGTGCAGGAAAACTAGCAGGTATGGCAGAAGACCAGCTAGTTTTACTTAGCTGGAAACTTTTCAATGAGTGAATACACAAAAAGGAAGTTTACGTGAAATGGAAACATGGAGAAATTACTAGAGAGTAGTATAAGATTATTGCTCAGGCATGCAGGGATGAAATCAGGAAGGCCAAAACACAGTTGAAATTGCAGCTAGCAAGGGATGTGAAGGGTAGCAAGAAGGGTTTCAACAAGTATGTCAGCAACAAGAGGAAGATCAGGGAAAGTGTGGGTCCTTTAGTAAATGGGGAAGGCGTCCTAGTAACAGATGATACAGAAAAGGCTGAAGTACTGAATGCCTTTTTCACCTCAGTCTTAACAGGCAAGATCAGGTCCCAGAGTACTTCACCTGGCAGAACAATTTGGGGAAGAGGTGAACAACCAACCATGGTGAAAGAACAGGTTAGGGACTGTTTAGAAAGTTGGCTGTGTACAAGTCCATGGCGCCAGGTGCAATGCACTCCAGGGTCCTGAGGGAGTTGGCTGATGTGGTTGCAGAGCCACTGGCCATTGTCTCTGAAAACTTGTGATGATTAGGAGAGGTCCCAGATGAGTGTGCCCATCTTTTAGAAAGGGAAGGAGGAGGATCCAGGGACCACAGACTGATCAGTCTCACCTCAGTCCCTGGAAAAACCATGGAGCAGATCCTCGAGGAATCCATTTCTAAGTACTTGGAGGAGAAGGATGAGATCAGGAACAGTCAGCATGGATTCACGGTCATGCCTGACCAACCTGATTGCCTTCTATGATGAGGTGACTGGCTCTGTGGATCCGGGGAGACCAATGGATATGGTGTACCTTGATTTTAGCAAGGCTTTTGATATGGTCTCCCACAACATTCTTGTAGGCAAGCTAAGGAAATATGGGCTGGATGAATGGACTGTAAAGTGGATAGAAAACTGGCTGGATCGTCAGGCTTAGAGGGTAGTAGTCAATGGCTTGATATCTGGTTGGTAGCTGGTATCAAGTGGAGTGCCCCAGGGGTCAGTCCTGGGGCTGGTTTTGTTCAATATTTTCATCAGTAACCTGGAAGATGGGAAGGATTGCACCCTCAGCAAGTTTGCGGAGGATACCAAGCTGGGGGGAAAGTAGTTGATACTCTAGAGGGTAGAGCTAGGATTCAGAGGAAACTTAACACATTTTAAGGATTAAAAAGAAAGAAATCTTATGAGTTTCAATAAGGACAAGTGCAAAGTCCTGCACTTAGGATGGACCAATCCCATGCATTGGTACAGGCTGAGAACCAACTGGCTATGCAGCAGCTCTGCAGAAAAGGGCCTGCGGGTTACAGAGGACAGTAAGCTGAATATGAGCCAACAGTGTGCTCTTGTTGCAAGGAAAGCTACAGACATCTTGGGTTGCATTAGTAGGAGCGTTGCCAGTAGATTGAGGGAAGTGATTCTTTCCATTTGGCATTGGTGAAGCCACATCTGGAATTCTGCGTCCAGTTTTGGACCCTCACTATACAAAGAATGGGCCTGCGGGTTACAGAGGACAGTAAGCTGAATATGAGCCAACAGTGTGCTCTTGTTGCAAGGAAAGCTACAGACATCTTGGGTTGCATTAGTAGGAGCGTTGCCAGTAGATTGAGGGAAGTGATTCTTTCCATTTGGCATTGGTGAAGCCACATCTGGAATTCTGCGTCCAGTTTTGGACCCTCACTATACAAAGAATATGGACACGTTGGAGAGAGTCCAGCGGAGGGTAATGGAAATGGTTAGGGGGCTGGGGAACATGATTTCTGAGTAGAGGCTGAGGTAACTGGGTTTATTTAGTCTGGAGAAGAGAAGACTAAGGGGTGATTTACCCTCCTGGACCTGGTTCTGGCCACAGGCGATGACCTGGTGAGGGGACTCCAGGTTCTTGACCATCTGGGTGACAGTGATCATCGCCTACTGGAATTCACCATACAGCGGAGGGTGTCAAGGGCCTGAGTAAGGCAGTAGCCCTTGACTTCAAGAGGGCCAACTTCAGCGAGTTGAGGAGATTGGTAGGAGAGGCACTGGGGTCCTGAAGAGTTGGGGAACTGGGTCTCCAAGATGAGTGGTCGTTCCTTAAGGAGATGATCCACCGTGCCCAAGGGGTGACAGTCGCAACGAGAATCAAAGGGAGCAAGAGTGCTCAAAAGCCCCCCTGGCTCACTAAAGGCATTCAGGAACACCTGAAAGCCAAAAAAAAGAGGCGTACACCCAGTGGAAGAGAGGGGCACCACATTGGCTCTTTTCCAGTCTGGCACCTGGCCAGAGCACCACAAGTGCTCGTAAAGCCATGCCAGGGGCCCCTCAATAACCCCTGCCAATTCCCTCAACACCCTGGGGTGGAGAGCATCTGGACCTGCTGATTTGAACACGTCCAGCCCCTCCAGAAGTTCCCTAACTTGGTCCTCCCCGACCCTAGGCCTGTCAGAGTCTCCCCTGAGTCCATCCTGAATCTCAGTGGGGGAGTCCTGATCCCTGCACAAAAAAATGGAAGCAAAGAAATTGTTAAAAAGGTCTGACTTTTCCTCTGGTGCAACCACCAGATTGCCTAGCGTATCCTGCAGGGGCCCCATGTTACCTGGTACTCCCTATGTATTTAAAAAAGGACTTTTTGTTGTCTTTGATCCTTGATGCTAGCCCTAGTTCCGTATCTGCCTTAGCTTTCCTAACAGCCCCCCTACAAGCCCAAGTGCTGGAGACTCCTCTTTGGTGATAGCCCCCGCCTTCCACCGAGTGTACGCTGCTTTTTTGGCAACCAGGCATTCCCAGACGTCTTTGGTGAGCCAGGGAGGCTTTTGGGCACTCTTGCTTCTTGTGGGGATTGTCACCCCTTGTGCCCTGAGTCCAGAGGAGGGCCACTCGCATGATCCAGGACAGCAGGGCAGACCCTATGAGGAGAGACTACGGGACCTGAACCTGTTCAGCCTCCACAAGAGAAGGCTGAGAGGGGACCTGGTGGCCGTCTACAAACTTTATCAGGGGGGACCAGCGGGAAATGGGAGAGACCCTGTTCATCCATGCACCTCCCGGAGTAACAAGGAATAACGGCCGTAAGTTGTTTGCGAGTAGGTTCAGGCTGGACATTAGGAGACACTATTTCACAGTCAGGGCAGCTGGGATCTGGAACCAACTTCCAAGGGAAGTGGTGCTGGCTCCTACCTTGGGGGTCTTTAAGAGAAGACTTGACAGTTACCTAGCTGGGGTCATATGAGCCCAGTTTTCCCTCCTGCCCAGGGCAGGGGATCGGACTTGATGCGCCACTTCTTATGTGTGCAACACCCGGCCCCTGTCACCTTGTTCTACCTGACAGCTTCTGTCAGCCTCTCCTAGTCTCATCTTTCCTCAGAAGGCTTTCCATGAAATTCCTTGTCCTGTCCCAGTCTGCAGCAGGCCTGCACCACTTTTTACCAACTTCCTTTAGGGAGTTGTAGGGGAGGTGGGGAGAATACTTCCTTGCCCCCTGCTCTTTGCTTCTCTCAGTTTTAAGGTGTTTATCTGTTTCAGTTTCCTTGTCCCTCCTCCTCTGGCTGTGCAGTGGTAGCATTGTCTCCTGTATATGGTGGACGTTGGTGTAAGCCAGGGATGGGCAACTATTTGGACTTGTGGGCCACATAGGCAGTTTTTGGGGAGTTGCAGCAGGGCAGTCAATACTGCCCCCTCCACCTGAGCCACAAATGTGCCAAGCTTGTGGACTCTAGGGCTCATCCCTGCCACTAGCAACAGTGGACAGTCCCAGCTCCAATCCCAGCCTGCCCCATGCCCCCTCTGGACTCACCCCAGCCAGAGTAGACCAGTCACGACCTGCGTGCACAGCTCCAAACCTTGCCCGCATTGCTCCTGCTCCACACCAACCACCCACATTGAGTACTGGCAGCGGTTGGGCAGAAGCTGCTGCTTGGAGTGGGGGAGAATCCCAGCCCCCCTGCCGGTGCTGTTCTTGCTGCAGCTACCTGGGTGTGTTGTGGGTAGGTCTTGCTTGACCAATCTTATTTCCTTTTATGACCAGGTGACCTATCACCTGGACAAGGGAGAAGAGATTGATGTCATATATCTTGACTTCAAAAAAGCCCTTGATCTGGTATCCCATGATCACCTCTTGGCGAAACTGGCCAATTGTGGCCCTGGGTCCACCACGATCCGCTGGCTGGGAAATTGGCTCCATGGTCGGACCCAGAGGGTGGTAATTGATGGAAGTCAATCGTCATGGTGCCCTGTGACCAGTGGGGTCCCCCAAGGCTCTGTCCTTGGACCCATATTGTTCAACATCTTAATTCATGATGTGGACATTGGAGTCAGAAGCAGACTTGCCAAGTTTGCCGATGACACCAAACTTTGGGGCAAAGCATCCACACCTGAAGACAGGACGGTGATCCAGGCTGACCTGGACAGGCTCAGCAAATGGGCGGATGAGAACCTGATGGTGTTTACCACTGAAAAATGCAAGGTTCTCCACCTTGGAAAGAAAAACCTTCAGCATCCTTATAGGCTCAGCAGTGCTACACTGGCTAGCACTATGGAAGAAAGAGACTTGGGGG
>NW_005842567.1:627397-631399 GCF_000455745.1 Alligator sinensis | reverse complement strand
CGTCATTCTCCCCTTGTACTCGGCCTTGGTGAGGCCGCAGCTGGAGTCCTGTGTCCAGTTTTGGGCCCCACAATTCAAAAAGGATGTGGAGAAGGTTGAGAGAGTGCAGAGAAGAGCCATGCGCATGATCAGAGGTCAGGAAAACAGACCTTACGACGACAGGCTTAGAGCTATGGAGCTCTTTAGCCTGGAAAAGCGCAGGCTCAGGGGTGATCTGATGGCCAGCTATAACTTTATCAGGGGTGACCACCAGTATCTGGGGGAACGTTTGTTCACCAGAGCGCCCCAAGGGATAACCAAGTTGAATGGTTATAAACTCCTGCAAGACCGTTTCAGGCTGGACATAAGGAACAATTTCATTACTGTCCGAGCCCCCAAGGTCTGGAATAGCCTGCCTTCGGAGGTGGTTCAAGCACCTACATTGAACACCTTCAAGAGTAAATTGGATGCTTATCTTGCTGGGATCCTATGACCCCAGCTGACTTCCTGCCCTTTGGGTGGGGGGCTGGACTCGATTATCTTCCGAGGTCCCTTCCAGCCCTAATGTCTATGAAATCTATGAAATTTTCTTAGGTCCCTTCCGACCCTACATCTATGAATCTATTTAATAGCAGCCTTTAGATACCTGAAGGATGTTCCAGAGAGAATGAAGCTGGACTGTGTTAGGGTGACAATAATTTGGATTATTATGAAGCACTTGATTTGCAGCTGAATACAAAGGCTTTACCTGTGGCCTAGCAAAGCTGACTACAAGGCAGAATGATATCTAAGCCAGCCTTTTGCTTATGCTAAGTAACCATTTTAACTGTCATCCATTTTCTGAGGGAAAAACAGCAAGTGAATCTGTCTGAGTCTGTGTGCTGTGAACCAGCTAAAGTAAGGAATGAGATAAGATAGAGGGGCCCAAAAAGGTGGAAGATGGCACAACCTAAGACAGAAAAACAGATCAGAATATGGAAAACAACATGTAATTGGTAACAGAATCCAAGATGAACATATGCAAAAAGGTGAATGGTAATTGGTAAAGAAGCCTCCAGAATCTAACCGGTTTTGGTCAAAGTCCACCCATTGACCGAAGAAAAGTCAAGGTCTTAGACATGCGCTCATAGCAAAAAGACATGTAAATGAATGAAATGCATAGGTAATTCAATGCTAATGAAGCAAACAATAAACAGAGGCGGAACTTGAGATGGGAAGAACTGGGTGTAACAGAAGGCGGGACGGAGGTAGAGTGAATGTTAATGAGTATAAACCAAAGTGTATAAATACGGGAAAAAAAAACTTTGTTCGTGGCAGGACCCCGTCTCTTATGGCGTGAGGCCCCTTGTGCAAAGCTGTCTCCATTCTGAATAAAGCTGTTGCGAGCAGTGTGTGCTGGGGCTTGCTCCCTGCTTGCTCCGGCTAATGAGTAACAGGATCCATGGGTAATTGGACCGTAGTCTCCGTAGTTGTTGGGTGCAGCATGGAGTCAGGGTCTAACAGACTGTTCTCAGGAGCAATGGTCTCAAGTTGCAGCAGAGAAAGTTTAGGTTATATCTTAGGAAAAAACTTTCTCACTAGGAAGACAGTACAACACTGGAACAAGTTACTCAGAGAGGTTGTGGAGTTTTCATCCTTGGAGGTTTCTAAGACCCTGCTAGACAAAGCTTTGGCTGGGATGATCTAGTTGGGGATGCTTCTTCTTTGAGCAGGAGGCTGTACTAGATGACCTCCTGAGGTCCAACCCTAATTTTATGTGATTCTATGATTCTAGGTAATGGAGTCTTGGGGAAGTGTTTACTTACGTTTCTAGAAAGTAAACAAGCACTTGACAAAACTACGAAATAAGCAAGTTAAAACAAGGAAAAGTTTAGGAGTAAATTTATTATATTCAAGTTACAAGTTTATGGGTACATCTATAGCAACACAAAGTACAGTTTTGAGTGTTTGGTTTTTGAATTTTAATGAGCAATTGAGTTGACAGGAATTTGCAGAACTTCTGAAAACCATATCAATGTGAAATGCTCATCTTATAGCAGACAACTTCTGGACAGTTCATTTATTTGATTTTCCATTTATCAGGTTTTCAAAAGTTCATATGCAGGTGTCTGAATGTAATGTATGTGCAAATCAAGATACATGTTCATTTGTTAGTCTTTTATGTGAAGAAATTTCAGTGAAGAAAGTGTGTGTGTGTGTGTGTGTGTGTGTTTTAATCTGACTTTAAGTTTCATAGTTTCATAGTTTCAGGGTCGGAAGGGACCTAATAGATCTTCTAGCCCGACCCCCCGCCAGGGCGGGAGAACAACCCAAAAACACAAACAAAACCACTCACCCTAAAAACAAAAACGGGACTCAAATGAGTCCAGCCAGGTAAGTATCCAGCCTCTTCTTAAAGATCCCCAGGGTAGGGGCCAGCACCACCTCCCTTGGAAGTTGGTTCCAGCTCCTAGCCGCCCTGACTGTGAAGTAGTTTTTTCGGATGTCCAATCTGTACCTCCTCTCCATCAACTTGTGCCCATTATTCCTTGTTATGCCAGCAGGGGCTAGGGGAAACAGCGTCTCCCCCAAACCCTTCTGGTTCCCCCTAGTGAGTTTATAGACGGTCACCAGGTCCCCCCTCAGCCTTCTCTTGTGGAGGCTGAATAGGTTCAAGTCCCGCAGTCTCTCACTGTAGGGTCTGCCCTGTTGTCCCCGGATCATGCGGGTGGCCCTCCTCTGGACCCTCTCCATGTTGTCCACATCCCTCCTGAAATGGGGCGCACAGAACTGGACACAATACTCCAGCTGCGGCCTGACCAGCGTCGCATAGAGGGGGAGGATCACCTCCCTGGCTCTACTCGAGATGCACCTGTGGATGCACGACAAGGTCCGGTTAGCCCTGCCAACCATGACCTCGCATTGTCGGCCCATGTTCATCTTGGAGTCAATAATGACACCAAGATCCCTTTCCGCCTCCGTGCTCTCAAGTAGGGAGCTCCCCATCTTATAAGTGTGCTGCTGGTTCCTTCTACCCAAGTGCAGCACCCTGCACTTGTCCGTATTGAAACGCATCCTGTTCCTGTCTGCCCACCCCTGTAACCTATCCAGATCCTTCTGCAATCTCTCTCTCCCTGCTAGCGTGCTCACCTCCCCCCAAATTTTGGTGTCATCAGCGAATTTAAACAGGTTGCTCTCCACCCCAACATCAAGATCGCTGATGAAGACATTGAACAGCGCAGGGCCCAGGACCGAGCCCTGAGGGACTCCACTACCCACCTCCCCCCAAGTCGAATATGATCCATCCACCACCACCCTCTGAGTGCGACCCTTCAGCCAATCTGCAGTCCATCTGACCGTGTAGGCATCTATGCCACAGTCGCCTAGTTTACTAATTAGGATGGGGTGAGAGACGGTGTCAAAGGCCTTGCTGAAGTCCAGAAAGACTACATCCACCGCGACACCTGCATCCATGGCCTTTGTGACCTGATCATAAAAGGCAATCAGGTTGGTCTGACATGATCTCCCCCTAATAAATCCATGCTGATTGCCCCTGAGCATCATCTCGGATGCCGGCCCATCACAAATGTGCTCCTTGATGATCTTCTCAAAGAGCTTCCCCAAGAAGCATGTTTTTCATAATGGTGTGTGTGGGGGAGTATATGTATTGGACATTGAATGGAGTTGTAGTCTCTCTTCTTCCAACTTATCTGTAAGAGCTATATAGCTAAATTCTACTGCAGCATGAGTCTTTGTCAAATACTGTTTTTACCCTACCTCTGGCTCTTATTCCACTCCAGCCTGGGGCACAGACCACATGCTTGCTCTGGTTACAGACCAGTATAGTAGCAGTGGTGGTGGCATGGCAGCTCCAGGGCCCAGCCAGAGTTTCTGCTGCTGCCATGGGGCCAGGGCTGGGGGAAGCATGTGCTCTTTGCCCCAGGCTGGAGCAGGGCTGAAGCTGGAGCAAGTGTAAGGGAGGGGTGGGGGAAGGGAGAAGAGGGGTAGGCAAGGGTATTGATGCTTTGGGGCGGGGGGGGGGGG
>NW_005842567.1:606051-627345 GCF_000455745.1 Alligator sinensis | reverse complement strand
CTCGGCCCCCAGCCGCAACCCAGGGTCAGGGCTGGAGTCAGAGCCATATCAGGTGTCTGTCTCCTTACTGCCTTGTAGTTGAATCCAAGACTGGTGGCTTTTTTTCTTCATGTTATATGGGGAAAAAAGCCTTGTTTTGGATTTGAATGATACACAGTAATCCTCTGATAAATGCTTAGACACTTTCAGCAAATGCAGACCACCTTTGCTAGTGCATGTTTCCCAGCAAATGTAGTTACTTCACTGGATTTTTAAATGAAATAACTCAAAAAACTCACTAGTGTTGTAGAAGGTTGCCATGCTTTTTAGGAATTTTTTTCATGTTTCATATCTCATCTCTGAAGTTCAGATTTTGGTTTAGACCAGCTCTGTCCAGCTGGCAGCCCACAGGGTGCATGTGGCCCCAAAGGGATTGAGCTGTGACCCCCCCCCCCAATGTGCCTGGTCCACACCCCACTGCTCCTGCTGCTGGAGTCTTCAGACACTCTCCATCCTTTAGTTTCTGCTTCTTGTCCCACCTCTGGGAATGGGGCAGTGTGGAGCAGCCAGAAGAGGCCTGTTGCTGGGGGACTCCACACAGCTCGGGTACAGCAGAGGTGCCTGCTATGGGGTTTGGGGATGCAGTGCAGCAGGGGCCATGGAGGCAGGTGAGGGTGCTGGCATAGTGTGTGTGTATGTGTGTGTGTGTGTGTGTGTGTGGTGGTGGAGCATGGTGCCATGGGGCAGGGTGCCTGTACAGCGTGGTACTATGCATGGCTTGTGCAACATGTGGGTTGGGGACATGCTGCCTGCATAGCAAGTGGCCAGAGGAGCTGCAGTTCCACTCCAGAAATTGGACAGTCCTGATATAGAAAATTGGGGAATGAGTCTAATCTTAGTCTTTATCAGTGCTTTCTCCATTTTTTTGCTTTCTGCAGATCACCTCGTGTAGAAAGATCCTATTGTGTGCTCCCCCCATTCAATGTTTTAAAAATGTACTTATTTTTTAATCTAAAATGTTTTTGGTGAACTTTTGAGTAGCTCTACTCAGTGTGCAGTTTCTTTTAAAAAATCTCTGTCCCTAGTGGATAATAGAGTCATTGGAAAGGGGTCCATTTCACTGTTTTTAGAACCCCTTTTGAACGTTGTTGAATAAGCACAGGTTTTTAGTAAGTTTAAACCCTGTCCAGGTATTGTCCAGACTAGAATGAGCCAAATATTTCAGGAGATAAGTGTGTTAACACTAGGGGGAGATTTGCCTAATATCTTTACTATCCTTATTATAAGCTTTCTCCTTTGTGTACTCCAAATTTTGCTATATTTCTCCCCCTCAAGAATGCTATGGATAAAAGAAAAATTCAGAAAAGTTGCATTAGTTTATTCTTCTCACAGTGTTGGAAGCAAGTATCTCTCTTCCCCCCCCTCCCCCCCCCACACACACACCCCTGAGGTATTTCAGTAGGAGAGGAAGTAGTTTTGAGCACATTACAAATACCCTATTCCCTCCTTCCCTTCCCTTTTGCTTCTTCATGTGTTAAACAATAATTGCTATAAGGGCTAAAAGTGAAAATACCAGGTCTTGGACCTGGTATGACAGTTTCTATGTAAAGAAATGACCTTGAAAATGTTATGAAGAGTTTGCTTGCCTTAGCCAGTCTACTCAGAAAATTTCTGAGTAATTTAATAAAAAATATAGAAGACCGTAAGACTGTCCAGTTGGATTTAATTACCTTGAAGTACAGAAAGAAATAATGGTGATTAATTGTTTGGATCACTGTATAGGGAGGAATAAAACATTCCTGCAGAGAAGTCATGTATTGCATGGATAGTTAGCCTGGCAATTGCCATCAGACAAGAGCACCCTGTCTGTTTCTCAGAAGAGAAGATCTGGTATGGGAAATGCTGAGAACCATTTGATTACAGAATAGATAGGGCTCTGAAACGGGATACTGGGATTCAGCTCATAGCTCAGCCAGGGGCTGTCTGTGTGACTGGGCAAGTGAATTAATCTGGCTTGCTTCACTTTTCCATATGCTAAAAAGCCCTTCAATATGTGATAGGATAAGGTTAAAGGTTAAGGTTGAAGTCCATATTGACACCCTGAGGTCTGTGGTGATGAGGACTGCACAAGTTGCTAGATAAGTAGTAGACATACTGCATATAGGTTAAAAAACGTATGCATTGCATTGGGATCTAAAACATATCTACTAAGGAACAATAAATGGATTTTGTAAGCTTCTTGTTTACAGCTGGTGTTAAAAAAACATCCAAGGATGCATTTGGAAAAAGAAATAATAGACTGTAACACAGATTATATTACATGATGATGAACATGCCTTCATTGAGAAAGGAGTGCTTAGTTTTGGTCATTTTACTTTAATTCATACTGAAAAGATCCAGTGAAAGGTGAAATTATTGGGAAACTTGTTTGTGATGGTAAAATTTAAAATTACTTAACTTTGAAGAAGTTACTTGTCTTGACTGATGGATATATGAACGACATAATAATACAAGAAACAATGCATCAATCCTTGATTTTTTTTTTTATTTTTTTTTTACCACTTTCCTATAAAATCAGAAAGAAGGGCTGTAGTGATATTGATAGGTACATTTATAACAGAATAAAATACTTTTTTGCATAGTTTATTGTGGGTCATAGCTGCAGGCCAGGGTCCAGTTGTGTAGCTTGAGTTTATATTCAGTAACACTGGTTCTGATGGTGGCTAAGAGAGGAGTGGCAAGATCAGATAAACAGGTTGGCTAATTGCTGGAAAAGGAATTTCTTTCCCTTATATACAGCATTGCACAGTGAATGAATTGGATTATTTTGCGTCCTGTGAAGCATCTGTAAATGGTTGCAGGTAGGATATTAGACTTCAAAACTCAGATCTATTTGCATAATTTAAGTTTTCCTTTTTAAAATGCAGCAGTAAGAGACTGTATTAGGTCACAGAGGACTGTTTGTTTTGAAAATGCTTTGTTTTTTTAGATGTTAGGCCTTAGACCCACCAGAGGGACCTGCTCCTGAGCTTTTGTGAATTTTTACTGACTGGTACAAAAGCAAATTGGAATGAATAAGAAGCAAAGCAGGTTACTTGTACAGGACCTAGCCATCTTGCATTCACTGAGATTCATACAAATGTACAGTGCTTATAGAAATTGTTTGTTGTTAAAGACCATTTTTAAGAACAGTAATACGATGCTTTTTGTAAATGTTATAATAAAAAAGGCTAATGCAGCTATGGCCTGATGCAGCAAAACACTTGAGTTTGAGTATGTGAAGGGCTCTTAATGTATGCTAGTAATTTATTTTATTTCAGTGGGCCTGCACCCTGGTTGAAGTGCATGGATGGGAGTGGGTCCAAAACATTTTTCCCAGGGGTGTACCTGTACTGAAGTTAAGTATGAAGGGATTGAGGTCGGGAATGATCGGAGCGTTTAGGACTGAAACCAAAGAATTTAGCTGGACTGGGAAGAGGAAGGGTGATGAGCAGAAAAGAGAGTAATAATCAATAAAAGAGAAAAAAAAAAAAAAAAAAGGAGTGTCACTTAACTTAAGAGTGAAAGGGTTTAACTGAGGACTTATTGCCCCCTCCCTCTCAGTTGGAAGTTGGATGAACTGCCATTTAAGCTGTGTGAGATCTTCCATGTCCCTTAAAGGTCTTTTAAAGGGTTTCTGGCAAAAAGGCTGTTATGGTTGATGTTTCCATGTGAAAAACAAGCAAAGAAAATATTTGGAGGTGAGGGGGATATAGAGGTTGTTTGTATGTGCCATAAAGGAACATTAAAGAGCCTTAACAGCATTTGCCTTGGCATGCTCACCTTTGAGGAAAATTGTAATAGCTGATGCTTGAATGGAGAGGCCTATGATTTCTGTTTACTGTACAATATAATCATTGGCTGCTGTTCATTTAATCTATTGTCTGTGTACTAGAGCAGAAAGGAGGGCACATGCTTCTTAATTATGAATAAATAAAAAAAGGTTACATTATAGCATTTAGCTCGTGTTATTTATTGCTCTAGGGGGAATCATAGAAAATTAAGGTTGGAAGGGACTTCAGGAGGTCATCTGGTCCATTCCCCATCCCCAAGTAGATCATCCCAGCCGAGGCTTTGTCTAGTCGGGTCCTAAAAACCCCCAAGGATGGAGGTTCCACCACCTCTCTGGGTAACCTGTTCCAGTGTTTTACTACCCTCCTTACGAGAGAGTTTTTCCTAAGGTAGCATTGTAAATGGACACAAGTCAGCAATATGGGACATGGCTTGCATTTGTCTGCGAGGGCATTTGTTGTCATTGCGAAGGCCCCATTGGCACAGGTTTGAGGCACAGTGACCCTGTCCAGTTCGAAAATGGTTGAGAAGTGCCCAATAACGGCGTGACCAGTTAAATCCTGGTTGACTGATGGTAGGGTCAGAGGTGATGTGGTGATTGATTGGTGCTTGTGCTGGCCATTTTTCATGCCATTGAGTAAGTAAGGAAAAGTCAAAGGGTTTTAAAAAGGGTGTCTTGAGGGGAACTGAGCTATTGGTGGGTGGAATGTGTCCCAGTGCACTGGCAGCGTGGGATTATCCTGGAGTCTGACTGCTAAATTGACTTTGGCATTTGTGCAGCAGAGTTGAGGGGGAGCAATGTTACTGAATACTGGTAACCATGGGAGCGGAGTGGGGCGCAGTGTGTTATGAAACCAGACTAAAGGTGATCAGGTGTTTGGCCTAGCGAAATGACGGTAGAGAAAGAGGTGTGATCAATCTCTTCAAATTCCCTGGTGTTTCAAGGGAAGCATGTTTCAGCTGAAGAACCTGTTGATATAAAAACAAGTGGATATGAATTGTCCATGAATAAATGTATGCTGGAACATAAAAGAAGAGAGTTTTTTTGTGAGTGGGGTTAAATGATGTGATTGTTGTGATAGTGAGGGATTGCACTTGATTGCCTGGCACATCCCTCCCAGGCCTATGAATTGGAACGCGCTGAAGTAAGCTGGAATCTTTCCGTTGGCTTTGGTTCAGACTTTAAGGCCCGAAAACTACTGCAAGCAAACACACTGACTCTGAGTAGTATGTAAATAAAACTAAGAGCACAATTTGCACTTGGCTCAAGGAATTGGGTCTCTGAGGTTCAGATTTCTCTTAAGCCATTTATGCCATGCACTTGTGCTGTTTAAAGTGTCCTGTGGATGTATGCTTTGAGGGAAAACATGCATCCACATGTGCATTCTCCAGTGAGAGGATAAAAAGGGACAGTTGTACAAGTTGCGAAGCGTCATTAGTACCAGTGGGTCTTGAAGCTGCCCATTGGCTATCAGATCAAGATCCATACTACTTTTACTCTGATCAAATGTTAAGTGCCTGATAACTGAAAAGGGTAATATATAATCTTAACTTCCTTGTTAAGATTATATATTTTTTTATCTAGATTGACTGTTGTAATTCTTACATTTGTGGACAAAAATCAGTGCATGCCATTTGTAGGGGTGTAGGTTGTAGCCGTGTTTGTCTAAGGACATAGGCAGACAAGGTTCCTTGGGTGAATCTGATATCTTTTATTAGACCAACCCAAATAGTTGGAGAGTAGTTATTAAGCGAGCTTTCGGGTTCAAAAACCGTTCGCCAGGCTAAGGAAGTTTCAGCAGTTGGTGTGTGCTCTTCGTGTAATAAAAGATATCAGATTCACCCAAGGAACCTTGTCTGCCATTTGTATGTACTTGTATGTATACATAGCGTGGTCATATTTCATGCATGATGGAGACATTTAGTCATCTCTCCATTGAAGTACTACTTCTGTATATTGATCAGAAAATTTCTTCCAGTTGACTACAAAAAATATAAAAGCAAACAATTTCAGTGTGTTGTGTTAGGGTGTCAGGTATGCAGCTTCCATTGATTCTACATATCAGTAATCCAGATTACTTTTTTTTTACTGCTTTGAGGATTTAGAGATCAGAGTCATGGCAGTTGTCACTTAAAGTCCAGTTGATCTCTGTTCTAACTCCATTGAAAAAAGGTAAAGGCATCTAATGATAAATTTCTCTCTGTATGTGTTGAGAGCTTAATCCAAAGGTTTGTGAATTCAGTGGAAGTTCTCCTATTGACTTCTTTGGGCTCAGAATCAGGCTCTTAGGGAGTTGTACTGAAGTCAACACCATGAAGAATGTTATTAATATGATTGTATATTTTAGTGACCATAATTGAACACCTTTTTCTTATTAAAAAGCTATTTGTAACAGACAGTATATATATATATGTTTAAGCCAGATTGCCTGTTGTCATTGCTTAGTCAAATTAAAATCCTTCAACTTTTTTTTTCCTATCTATAAGACACATTTGGTAAGGTGGATAAAATCTTCCCCTTTCAAATGATGAAATGAAGACTGAAAGGGAAGGATGTCATCTTTTGCTTGAGAATTTGGGTTTTAACTTGTCATTTATTAGTTGCATTCTTAATTGGCTTATTATATCTCCATATTTACCCTTTTCATTTATCAGTTTCTACTGTCTGCTTCCCCTTTTTTCTTTACTTACAACTGCAGCTTTTTAAAGGTTCATTTAATGTATGTACAGGGCTTTGAAGCATTGGACTTGAAGACAATCATTTTGTTCTTTTCCTGACTGTGTCAGGGCACTGATGGTGCCTGACACTTTAAAGTTAGTCAGCAAGCCCAGGCCTCATTAGAGCAGCCTGCTACTTGGGAGGCAGGCAAATGGTGCCAATAAAAAACCTTATGCTACTGCAGGGCAGGAAGCTGCCTAAGGAGCCTGGGCTGGGTTAGGGCTCCAGCTCAGGCAGAGGGCTGCCGTCTAGGAGTTACATCAGGGGAGCTGAAGGAGTCGCAAAACACAGTTTGAGGCTTGCAGCTCCTGGAATAACTGGAGGGAAGGTTAGGAACTCTTGCGGATGGAGGAGATACCAGGGGATCCCCAGAGGGTCCCTAGCCTGGCTGGGATGGAGAAAGTGGAACCATGCGACCAGGACCCCAGAGAGTACCCCATGGGCCAGAGAGAATGGTGTCTGCCTGGCCAGGGCAGTGGGCCACCAGATGAATTAGACTAGGCCTACGGAGCTCAGTGGCCGGGGCATGAGTAGAGCAATGCCAGGAAAAAGGGGTACTGGGAGAGTGCGGAGGGTGAAGAATATGAGGCACTTGAGGCCCCAGAACCAATGTAAGGGTATATGGCTTTGAGAGTGAGGCCCAGAGAGAGTCAGAGGGCAGATGGCCAGGGAGGCATTGTACCACCTTGACTGGCCCAGGAGGGGCTAAAGGGCAAAGGTGCCCACCGCAAGGAGTAGGTCAGTGTCATAGAGGGCCTGGCGCCCTGACTGGCCAGAGAGCAGGGCCTGGCCTAGACAGGCAAAGGTCCCTAGAGTGGGGGACCACTGGTGAGAGGTGGGAGCCGGATCCATCTCAACTCATATGAAGGGGGTGAGTAGAGCCACCTGAAAGTTGAGATGCATGGGACTGGGCATATGGCTGAACAGGGGCCATGGTGAGCTTGAAGGAGAACTAGAGGCCAGAGAAGAGAAAAGTCTCCTAGATGAGAGAAGGTGTACACTGAGGGAAAACTGGAGAGAGCTCTAGGACAGGGCAGGCTGATCTGCCACTGGTCCTGGGTAAGATCTGAAACTGCACCCTGCCGGGGTTGGTTGGTGTGGTGGGACTGCCGGTGGTAGGGCAGCCCGCAGGAAATGCCACACAAATGACCCCCTGCCATACCGGCTTATTCTTCTTCACTTTTCCTATATGTCTGAGACTCTGAGGCTAGATTCAGCCCAAGGAGCTGCTCCATCTGGGAATTTTGCATGTGTGGCCAACAGCGGGGGAGGGGGGTGGGGTGGGGATCTGGTCCAGAGGAGGAGGGTAGGTACATTTTGACACCTTGCTCATAGAATAAGTCACTTTAACCCTCTGTGCTTCAATTTCCTTATCTGTAAAATGGGATTGTGTTGTTTGCATTCCTATAATGGTTTCTACCACAAGAACTCAGGGGAGATCAACAGCAGATAGGTAGAGCCCTTTTCTCCCCAGCACCACCTGGGGTGACAAGGAACAATGGTAATAAGCTGATGGAGAATAGGTTTAGGTTAGAGATCAGAAGGCAATATTTTATAGTTAGGGTAGCCAAAATCTGGAACCAACTTCCCAGGGAAGTGGTCCTCGCCCCAACCTTGGGCAAATTCAAAAGGAGGTTGGATGATCACCTGTCTGGGGTCTTGTGATTCCAGCATTCATCCCTGCCTGTGGCAGGGGGTCAGGCTAAATGATCTGTTCAGCTCCCTCCTGACCCTAGCTACTATGAAACTATAAATTATGAAACTCAAAATAATTTACAAACATGTCCAATTAAAAATGAAGCTCAAAGCATGCAAATTGTTATGACATCAGTGAAGATTATTACTGAATTGTATGATTTTGCCTATCAGAGTGGTATTCTTTGCATATGTAATTTAATCAACAGCATGGAGTAGCTTTATGAGGTTTGGGTTTCATAGTGCAAAACCTTCTCTTAGCATCAGACCTTCTATTTTCTGAAAGTGTGATGTTCCATATCTTCTTTCCAAACTTGTTGTTCATTTGTCTGGGGGAAGAAAGGGAAGAAAAGAGCAATAAGGAAACAAAGCAGTTCTGTGATCTTAGGCAAGCAAATAATAAAGAATAATGAAGATACCTTTTTGAGAGTTCTTAAAATGTCTCTTCTCAAATGGGACAAAGAAGATAGTTTCCTGTTTACAAAGCACTTACTCATCATTTTGTCTGAAATCCCTTCTTCTCTGTATTTCGGGTTTCTTTCTGTCATTTAATTTTTTTGGACAGAGCCCCAGATGTGATGTTGGCTGTGCTATTAAAAAACATAGGAAGTACAGTGTGTCTTCAAAGTTTTGACTAGATCAGAAGCCCTGAGGACAGCTGAAATCCCACTAGCCACTACAATTTTGACATGATGATAAATCTCCCAGTCTATTGCAATCTTTCTGCAATTTTGAGCAGGAGCAGTTGTTATAGTGGTGAGTATTTTGTTTGGAAGTAGATTTTTGTAGCTCTATTTCTCAAAGCAAACTCCTTTCCTTTTTTGCTTTGTAAAGAAAACTATGGTAACTAATGTAATGCTGTTTTCTGTTAGGCTGGTTTTTAATAGGGACTTCCAAATATATTTTTTTCCTCTGAACCATCTTTGCACTTGTGATTAATTGTGGATGCAAATGCCACAATTTATGGCAGGTGTATGTCTACCTGATTGGTAAACCATATCAGTCAGATTTCTTATATAAGCATTAGCATCCACAGTGTATTCTTGAGCACAGAATTAAACCTTCAGAATCAGGTCTTTCTTGTATACATGTGAAAGGAAAACCTTTCTTCTTAAAAAGAAGCTAATTGCACAGTGGCAGCCTGTTTCTTTATTTCTTTTCTATTTTTCTGCTAGAGTAAACATATTTTTCAAACAAAGGTTAATCATACAAAAAGCTTAATCATACAAATCATTCAATTTTATCCTTTGGTTGGACATTATTGGGTTTTTGTAGTCCTGTTTTTTCATATAAATAGTTTTCTAATTATAAAGCAAATATTGAAAAATTAAAAACATTAATATGTGCTTATGTTCAGAAAGATAGTGACTGAAATGGCTCCTTCTTGCTTGACTTTGTTGATTTGTATGTCTGAACTGATTTTTTGCTGTATTTAATTTATTCCGGTTAATTCTATAGAACAAACTCATCATAAGGGAGGGAGACAGATTCTGTGCTGGCTGTTGATTATGTGTGAGCTGGGAGAGAAAAACCTAGATGTTTAGAACCCAAGTTGTTTGCAGTCCTGGCAGTTTAAAGAAAACCCTGATTTTTCTTGTATGTTTTACGAACTTGATAGAACACTTTTAACAGTCAGTAAACATAGGACTTCACAATGCCATTTATGAAACCAATTTAAAGAGCACAGGTTCACTTAAAAACCTGTCATAAGGGTAAAACAAGCTTTTGAACATGATGATGCTGAATAGTCAAGACGAGGAAGCAAGAATTACTGAACAGCATTCCTGTTTCAATTTTGTGCACCATAGACAGTTGACTATAAGAGTCTCCTTATACAAATTTGATTAGCACAATGCTGAAGAAGAAGAAAAAAATGAGAAAATTATTTTGTCCTGCTGCTTGTATTGACTCAGAAGGATGCATTGCAAATGATGATATAACTCATTGATGCAAAAAAATGATTAGGTGTAAGCCTTGGCCACCTCCTTAAGAAAGTTAAATTTTAGATCATTACTTCTGGTGTTTACCTCTAAATGTGTAGGTATGAATTATGTCATCAGTATGCAAAAGGAGAGGTACAGGAATAAGAGTGTAATCACTTTTGAAGAACATAGCAGTCAAAGCCCTGGTCAAAACTAAACTAATTCTGGAACATCAGGTGGAATCAGGAAAGAACCAAGGATAAGCATGGAGTCCTGGCAGGCGAGGAACCTACAGCCTACAGTAAATTTAGTGTCGCCCAGTGTTTAGGTCTAAATATGAACATTTCACTCATATTACATTAGGAATTTGCCTATTGTGTACCAGTTTTTAAGAAGGATAGGGGAAGCCTGAGAGCAACTGTAATGAAATTAAAGTGGTCTCTCATTGAAGAAATATAAAAGGGTCTTATGTAAATCTGAATGGCTTATTCAGATTTAAAGAGAGCTACTCTAAAGGAAGGAAGGGAGAATTTGCTATTGAAATTGGTATTTACAAATGAAGTAGCTGAAGGAAATCCTTTATCTTGAGCTAAGCTATTCTTAATAAGTGAAAATAAACCCTGTATTTTGGATATGCTACAGGTAAGCTGTTGGGCAAAATAAGAGTCATCTTGCAATATTACAGAAAGGAGAGAGATTAAAAAACATGAGAACTTTCTGAAATAAGCTCCCAGGATTTTGTTTGCTACAACTGAAGACACAGGTTTATTATTCTCCTACCCATGTATACAGATTGTTTTTGCCTTCTGGTTTGTGAATTATGATGGGAGGGAGGTGGGCAACCTTTCTACCAGGCATGTCATAAATTAACTTAGCACCTTCCCTAAGTGCCACTCCAATCCTCTTCCTCTGTCAGATCTGCTGCTCTGCTTTCTGTTTCCTGTCCTGTGCTCACTGCCTGATTTGCTGCTCTTTTTTCTGCTTCCTACCTTATCTGTTTGTGCTGTCTGTCCCCTCCCTGTCTGCCACATGCCACACAAAACTCTCCATGTACCCACATACCACAGGTTGGTCACTCCTGAATTCATAGATTCACAGAAGTTTGGGGCTGGAAGGGACCTCGTGCGATCATCGGGTCCAGCCCCCCTGCTCTGGGCAGGAAAGATTGCTGGGGTCAAATAACACCAGCAAGATGCACGTCCAGTCTCTTTTTGAAGATCTCCAGGATCCCCACTGGGAGTCTATTCCAGAGTCTGGTCACATGAACCATGAGGAAGTTTTTCCTTATATCCACTCTGAAACCCTCTTCTAGGAATTTATGACCGTTGCTCCTGGTTTTCCCCTAGGGTGCTTTGGTGAATAGTTGTTCGCCTAGCCCCTTATGCTCTCCCTTGATATATTTGGAAGCTGCCACCAAATCCCCCCGAAGTCTTCTCTTTTCTAGGTTGAACAGTTGCATATATGTCAGCCTTTCTTTGTATAACTTGCTCTTTAGGCCTCTCATCATATGAGTGGTTCTTTGGACTCTCTCAAGCTTAGGAAGCATGTCCTATGATACGTTTCTGTTTCCTTTCTTCAGCTAAGAAACGCGTATGAAGATATTTAGGAGTCTGGATTTTATAATATTTGTTGCAAAGGTGAAGAAAAACATCTTGGAAAATATTAAAAATATAACAAATAATAGTAAAGGGAAGTTTTGTAGTAATGAATCTACATTAAAAGTTAGAAATTGTAGAAAATGGATAAGAGAAGCAAAGGCCACCAAGGAGAACCTTTTGACTAGCAGAGTAAATGACAAAGAATAATATTTCATATAAATTAGGATTGAAGCTATCCTAACAATTATAATATTTTATTATTTGGTTAGAGTGATTGAACTACCAATATGGAAAAAAGTGCAGATGTACTTGTACACTTGAGAAAGAGCCAGATAATATCGCTGTTTCATTGTGAAATATTTTCCATTTCAAGGTAGTAAACACTAGCTACAAAAACTAGACTTCTAATTTGGAAGAGCAAGATAACTTGGATCCAGCTCGGGGTGGGGGAGGCACGGGGAAACTGTCTGAACACCTCTCTGGTTCATTAATGTTTATCTTGGAGCAGTGCAGAAGTTATGAGAAGGCTGATGCACTAATATATAAATGAGTAAATGGGGTGACTTTTGGGTAGTTGTAGGTCTGTCAGCCTTGCATCAATCCCAGTCAAAATAATAGATGTGTGTTAATGGGGCTGGACTAAAGCAGAATAATATAAAATGCCATCAACATGGATTTAAGGAAGATAAACCCTGTAAAACTAACTTTTAATCTTTTTTTTGAGAAGATTAAAGTTTGGTTGATAAAGGTAGTAGTGTCTCTGTGAGAGCCCTAAATCACTGTAAGGCTTTTGAATTGATAGCTCTTTTAATTAATTTAATAAAGTGGAATGGTACTAGTCTCTTAAAGTTAACTAGTAAGATCAGCATGGCATACATTAAATGGTTTAAAAATTGGATTAGACTTCCAAATGTGATTGTAAATTAAGATGTCCTGTTGAGTCACTGTTTGTACTGGGATTGCAGAGCGATCAGTTCCTGGTCCTTTGCTATTTAACACTTTTATGTCGGCAGTCTCTCATAGCTGAGGATGACTATCTTCTATGAGTGTTTTATCTCTGGGTCCAAAGATGGCTGCTGAGGCCAGTCTGGGATCTGTTGCAATTTGGACATGTCTTTCCATGTGGGGTGGGTGGCTTTGGATTTTTGATTTGGTCTGCAACACAGTTTCTGTTGCTCCTGCTTTTCTGCCTCCTGTTGTCATTGTAAGGTTTTGAAGTACTGAGATCCGTGCAGCAGACTCTTCCTCCATTTGGGATGGTTCTGAGAGAGAGTCTCCCACAATTTGATGTTGATGTTGCATTTTTTCAAGTTGGTCTTGAGTACATCCTTAAAGCGCTTTATGTGCCCTCCTCTGGAGCATACGCCTTGACTGAGCTAGGAGAATAACACTTGCTTCAGGAGTTTCGAGTCAGACATCTGGATAACATGGCTGGCCTAGCAAAGTTAATGTCAGATGATCATCACCTTGATGCTCATGGTGTTTGCTTGTAAGAGGATGCTAATGTTGTTTGGGTCGGTCTTCCTACTGGATTCAAAGGATCTTTTGTAGTCAGTGTTGATGGTACTTATCCAACCACTTGAGAGATCTCCTGTACATTGTTCATGTCTCAGCTCCATACAGTAAGGTGGAGACTAGGAAGGTTTGATAAACCATGAGCTTGGTTTTGAATCTGGTGTAGTGACCTTGGAACACCCATTTCATCAGGCATCCAAAGGCTATACTTATACTTTTTAAGGGTTGTTGGATGTCTTCATCGATGACAGCCTTTTGTAAGAGATGGTTTCCAAGATATGGGAAATACTCAACATTCTCCAGAGTCTCACCGTGAATCTGAATTGCTGGAGCTGGGGACCACTCATTAAGAGTCTGTTGATGGAGGATCTTAGTCTTCTGAATGTTAAGTGTGAGTCCCATTTCTTGTACATGTCAGTAAAGACCTGGACAGTTGCCTGAAGGTCTGTTTCTGAGTGAGTATAGACTATAGCATCATCAGCGTACTCAATGATTTAAGTCAGGGTGGTCTAGGTTTTACCTCAGAGTCAGGTGAGATTAAACAGTTTACCATCTATTTGGTAGTTTAGCTCCACTCTTAACTGGAAGCTTGTTGATGGTCAGATGTAGCATCGCAGTAAGGAACATTGAGAACGATGTTGGAGCGATGATGCAGCCTCCCATCTTAATCTCAGAGGGTTCTGTGATAGATCCATTACTGAGAACCACCAATCACATATCACTATGGAGCAGGTGAAGAATGGTGATGAATTTTATTGGGTGTCCATACTACAGAAGGATCCTCCACAGTGTTTCTTGGTTGACAGAGTTAAAGGCTTTTGTGAGGTCAAAGAAGGCCATGTAGAGAGGTTTATGTTGTTCCTAGTATTTTTTTCTGCAGCTAGTGAACTGTGAAGATCATATCAGTTGTGCTTCTTGATGCCCTAAACCCACACTGAGATTCCGGGAGGAACTCTTCAGCCAGTGAAAGGGAATAGTTTAGGAAGGAATGTGTGTAACGTGGACTCACCATTACAAACTCCCTGTTTCACCAGTAAAATGGTCACAAGACATCATGGCAACACCTGCAGTCTAAGCATTGGCACTTGATTGACTATGTTAGGGGTTTTCGACCTTTTTGGATCAGTGTAGCCCTGGTGGCCAGATGCGGAGCAGTGTACCTGCAGCTGCTGGACACAGAATGGGGGAAGCACCTGAATGCAGAGCGACGGCAGCCACTGCGTGCAAGCTTCTTCCGTCTCCCATGTCCAGCCGGGTAGGCGGCAGCTGCACAGCAGCATGGGATGGTGCATGGCAGTGCTCCATCCTCACTTACCCCCTAGAGCCTTCTTAAGTACCCCCAGGGGTACACATACACCTGGTTGACAACCCCTGAACTATGTCACTGTCCATGCCCAGAATCGCAGAAATGTTTGTATTACCTGAGCTATGCTAGGAGCTGATGATTCCTGGACCAATTGCATTCATCTGCTTGGTTATGTCATTCAAACTGGCTCCCAAATGACAGCTGCAGCAGAAGCAATGTCTATGGGAGATCAACATCAAAGGATTCAAGGATCCAGTCAAGCAAGGCCTCTTTTACCAGTGCCTCAATGAAAAACTGGAGAATTCTAATCAACAACAATGGAAAAATGTCATAGTGCTTGGGATACCTTCAAGTCCACTGTCATCATCACCTGTGAAGAGACGTTTGGTTTCTCTACCAAGAAACATCAAGACTGGTTTGATGAGAATGACTTGGAGATCCAAGAGTTGATCGGTTGCAAGTTCAAGTTCTCTTGTGCTTGTCAGAATAGCATCAGTTCCAAGCAAAAGAAACTGAATCGCTGTGAAGGAGTGAGAGAGAGTAAACAGACCCCCCAGGGTGCCTTATGTGCCAGGCAGCTGAGACTAAGGGAGGAAAAGTGGCCGACAGTGACAGAGGGGGAAAATGAAAGTAAATGGAGCTTACAGCATGAGCAGATGGCGAGGCTGCAGCTGGAGACCAGAGAAAAGGAAAAGCAATCAGAGCAACACTTCCGGAGCAGCCTTTTGCCCCGGATTGGAGGAGGGAAGCTGCCAGGAGGTATTTCCGTTCCCAGAGAGGAGCAGAGAGGGTTGAATGCCTGCAAGCTGCTGAGAGAAGTGGCTGATTCCTGCAAGCAGATATTGCTGACCCTGCCAGAGAATGCTGCAGGAACGATCAAAAGGAGGAGGCACGCGGAGGCATGCCTACACAAGGATTTTGATAAGTACTGAAGCATAGTAGCTGCTGAGGATCCTGGAGGGAAGCAAGGAAGACCTCTTTTTCAGGTTAGAGTGTCCCTGGTGGGGCTATGCTGTGGTTGGAAGAGAGATCCTATTGGGAACTGTTTATGCTCACCAGTAGACCTGTGCGGATCTGTACTGAGCAGCATTAGATTGACTAGTTTCTTAGATATGAGAGAGTGATCCCCAGGTAAAGGGGACACAGACTGAATCTAAAGAGAGACTGAAACAGTTGTGTTTTGGGCTGTTTGAGCCCAGGCTAAGGCCATCCCTTGGATGGGGTGTGTCTCAGACTAAAACTATGGTCATCCAGGTGGCAGGCTACAGAGGGCTGAGCCTTAGACAGTTGAGCAGCATCAAAACCAGGCTGAAGAAAAACTTTGAATTCCATCTGGAGTGGCTAGGGTGGGGTAAAGGGGAGGTTTGGAGCCCCACAGAAGAAGACAGAGATCGAGACCTGAAGGATCACATTGGGGTATTGCCTCCTATTAACATTGTACCAATGAAGTTGTGGCAGGACAGAAAAAGTAAGATTAATCTCCTGGCAGACCAGGTGATTTGAGGTTGAAGTCCATTGTGTCATGGCCTGTAAGTAAATGAACTCTTGGCAGTGGCAGTAAGCCCTACAATACCTACACTTGTCACAATCATCAACAAGCCAAGGCAGAAGTCCAAAGGAAGACCTGTGATACGAAGAACAGGTGGTGGGAAGACAAGGTGAAGGAGAATCAACATCTTACTGACATCCATGATGTGTGGTTTTTTTCAGTGCCACCAAAGCCATCTATGGTCTGCACACTCAGGGACCAATCCCCTTGAGACCAAAGGATGGAGGAGACCTGTTCAAGGAAAGGGGAGCCATCAACGCCCATTGGAAAGAGCGTTTTGAAGACTTTCTCAATCAAGACTTGTTAATGAGAGTGCCCTAAACTCCATCCCGCAACATCCAGTCAGACACAATCTGGGAATCCCTCTGATCCTCAACGGGTGAGAAAATCCATCGAGCAGATGAAGAATGAAAAGGCGTCTGGAGCAGATGGAATCTCTGCTCAAATCTTAAATCTAAAAGCAGGGAGGAGAGGAGCTCACATCACAGTTTTACACCCTCATCATAAAGATCTGGAATGATGGGGAAATCTCAGATGACCTTAGGGCTGCCATGATTATGACAGTCTTCAAGAAGGGAAATGGGTCTGACTGGAGGGATCACCTTGCTGTCCACTACAGGAAAAAACATTAACACTTTTGTTAATGACCTGGAAGAAAACATAAGTGACTGAAAAAGGGTGGGATTTAGAATGCACAGTCCTGTGTCAGTACTGTTTCTGAAAACAAGGAATATTGTATAAGATTAGGGAGGTTTAATATTTGGTACTCATGACTGCTAATGGAGTATTATGTCATGTTCTGATATCCACAGTTCTAGAAGGTGTTGATGGTGAATTGGAGAGTTCATAGAAAAGCTGACCTTTAATTGGAAAATGTTTCTTATTAAAGACTCAGTTCAATGTGTTATTAAAGGCAAGGTTACTAGTAAATTTGATCAGAACTTTATAGGCTGACCAAGTTATTACAGAAATTTTCTGATAGAAGGCTCTACAGTCTAATGATAGCGTTATAACATGATCCAAATGGTGGATGGAAGCTTAAGCTGGACAAATTCAGGCTAGTTAAAAGGGGGAAGAACTCTTTTAACAGACTATTGGAATAGCTTCCCAAGGGTGGCTTCTCCATCACTGGAAAGTTTTACATCAAAATTAAATGCTTTTTTATAAGATATGGTCTAGCTCAAACAGGACTTAAATATAGGAAAGTCCTGTGGCCTGTTTTACGTAGAAGAAAAAGAAAGTTAGCTGTGTTAGTGTGAAGACAGTCAGAGGGCAGGGTAGATGTGTGCACCTTTATAGACTAAATAATATTGATTAATTGATTGATCAGTCTCTGTCTGTCTGTCACAAGCTTTTGTTGGCTGAAGCTGACTTCATCAGATACTGTGAAAGGACATGCAGAATATAAGGAGAGAGAAATTAGAATACAAAAGACAAGGTGGAAAGCGAGGGATAGGGATGGGAGGGAGAAAAGTGATAGGAGACAAGCAAACAAGGATGAAACCCATAGGAACAAGGTGGTCTCAGAAGCTAATCCAGGCAATGAGGTAAGACTCTGTAGTTCCTGTTTAAACCATCCTTAACACAGTCTTGTTTGTGGATGATTTCTTGTTTTATAATTTACTGTACAAACTGGTTTTTAATTTTTTTCTGCCTGAGAACAGCAATCCTGACATCAGTGACGAAGTGTCTTGGGAGGCTGAAGTGTTCTGCCACAGGCTTTCTTTTGTGACTTTCTGCAGTTGATGTCAGATTGGTGTTCATGCATTCTTACACATAGAGGTCACCCTGTTTTCCTCATGTAGACTGCAGATGGGCATTGTAAGCAGGTGATGGCATATATGATGTTGATAGAGTTGCAGCTGAATGAACTTTGGATGTCGTACTCTTGCTATTAGTTCCAGCGATGATGTGGTCTATATTGAAGTGGAGACATAGAAGGCATTTGGGTCCATTGCATGGCCTGGTGCCTCAATGAGGTTAGGAGTTTGTCTATCTGTTCTCTATTGCTCAGACTAGATCAGTTGCACCCAACCTTTTCGGATGGCCAGGGGACGGAGACGGACATGAACAGAATGGCCCTGATCCACTGGACACGTGTTTTGGGGGGAGAGGGGGGGAAATTGACTTGTCTTAGGGAAGAACAGAGAGCGGTAGTTAACTAACTATGTTAGTCTTAAGTCAGTCAGGGTAGAGATGTACCTTATAGACTTAACTAAAACAGAGATACATAAGCTTTCATGAGCAAGAGCTCAGTTCATCGGATGCTATGAAAGAACATGCACAGTGCAGTCTGTCAAATCAAGAGAGTGATTTGAATATAAAAGACATGGAAGGGAGGAGAGGAAGTAATGCTGGGAGAGGCAAACAGATAAAACAGTTAGGTAGAAATACAGGTGGAGAAAAAGCATAATTGACTTTACCAGCTCGTATGAAAAAAAGTTTTTTGATTTTTAATCAAATTAGGGTGCTCTGCAACTTTGACTGGCAATCTCATGTTGCTGTGTTATGAAGTTACGGTGTATAGAGATTAGCAATAAAAAAAAAAAGCCAAGTTCAATAATAGGAATCTACTTTTATATCTTCCTTTTGAATTGGAAATTTGCAAAATTAAGGAAATGTGGAGCTGTATCAGCTATGAATCTAGCTAGTTGGCCAGTAGTATGGGTAATGAAGTATTCATACCTTGAAACATAATCTTCTGTTTTCCTGCCACTAGTAAATTTGATTTTCGTCTCTGACTGATATGCTATTCTTGCAAGAAATGATTTATAGCATGATAGAATCAGTGGTAAAATTTTTCACTCTTAGTGTATATTACACATTATGAATTCTAAGAAAATCTTAACTTTTCTGTTGCTTATAAATATAATATAGTAAAAATCAGTGTTAGAGACCTTAGTGATTCATGAATCTCTAAAGCTGCAGACATATCTATAAAATGAGAATTTATTGACATGGTTATAAACTTGTATAAAATCATTTGATTATCATTGGCTAAATTAATCTTCATTCGGTTGCCTCTTACAGCTGTTTTACAATATATTGTCCATGCCTGTTCCCTATGTCCCCATTCTCCTTTCTCACATTTAAATTAGTAGAAAAGGTGGTTTTGTGATTGGGGAGAAAAGAGTTCAGTTTCTAGCTCTGACACCCAAGGCAAAGCATCATTTAATCCCTCTCCTTCCCATCCCTCTTATATTGTCTTCTGTTTGAAGAAGGGACTCTGTCGCTTTACGTTACAGTATCCTAGAACAGTGGGAAATAAAATCTCAGTTGTGCCCTCCATCTAAAACAAAATAAAGAATTCAGAAAAACTTGGGAACACATTGTCAAAATAGCAGAATTTACTTAAATGAAGGCTTTATGAAGGTGCTTGAAGTTAAGTACGCACATAAATGCTGCCCTAATTCCTGAATTGAGGCCTAAATTTATAAAGTACAATGTCAATTTCTTTCCTCTTTTGTTGATGGGGAATTGCTTCCTTACTTTCTCTTAAAGTAAAAGTGCATTTTTGTAAGGTCCTGATGGCATTGGTTCTTATACAAAGCTTCCCTACTGATTTTTCATTCCATTGTCTTTTCTCTTCAACTCCTGCATACTTCTGTCTCTGCTCCTATTAACTTTATCATCCTTTTGCGTCTCTACTGTTCTTTATAAACTATTTTATATATTATGTTGTCACCTGTCCGCCTCCTCCGCTGAGACATTATCTCAACCCTGTGCTTTTCCAACCCTGTCTGCATTATTCCGTTGTATCTCCTTTGAATATGAACTTGTTCCACTTTCTCTGGCCAGCATTAAGGCTGATTTCATTTCTTATATATGCAGTAATATTGCCTCTGAATTTTTAATCCTGTTAGTTTTTTAAACTTTTGCCCTGCTCTGAAATATAAACTTTGCTACATTCAAGTCCCTATTAATAACCCCAGCGTCCTTTAACCTTTTCATAGGTTACATTTTAAAAGGAACAGGTAGTTTTACCAGACAGTTAAGGATCTGTGCACACAAATAATTGAGAGATAAACTTACAGCGTATTAGCTCTTCCATAGTAAATGCGATGTAGCTAAACCCCAAAGAAGGTGGGCAGCTACCTCTCCTGTTGTAAGTGTAAGCATATGGATAGCTACTGTGGAATTGGATGTGTTTTTTATTCGGACACTAGCTTACCTCATGGTAACTTGTTCATGTGCCTGTCCCCTGAAAAAGCCACAGGTGACTGGCAAGATCAAGGATCATATAACATGGTTTGAAAATCGGCGTGGAGAAAGTAGAAAATTGAGTGCAAATTTTAAGAAATAAGTTCTACTTTTGAAAAAGCTTGGGGATTGATCAAGTCATGTTGCTAGAAAAGCAACAAATAGCATATAGCACTGCAGATCTCATAAGGGTGCCAAAGAGGGACTGGTAGTTTAAGTTACTTTAAAATTTTAATTTTAAAAACTATGTATTTGAGAATGGAGCATATTTCTGTTAGTTTCATGTTGCCAGAATCCTGGAACAAGCTGAGGCTACATAAATATGTTCAGATGATCTGGGAGAATTCTTCCAGGTTTTTCTCCTGTTAGAAAATCTTACTAGGAGGTGCCTGAACAGCTATTCAGATACATGGCTCTGAAGTGCATGGAGCTTACAGTACTGATGTTGCATATCCACGGGGACCCCCTGCACATATCTAAGCATGCTTTGCAGACTCCTCAGCCTGTCCACTGTGCACAGGGCAGCCCTGATTAGCTGACCCACATTGTTCAAAGTCAGCCTATATCTCCCTGCAGCACAGCGTGGGCATTGTGCCAGGTGCATTCTTTGTTTTCTGCTTGGCTAGAGCAGCAGAGACTAGACAGCAACATGTTGTCTCCTGGGAGAAGTGGGCGGGGGGGAGGAGGGAGGCCAGAAACAAAGCACCCTGGGATGCTAGGGTGCTTTGGCTTCTGTCAGAAGCAGATGTGTACAGACATTCATTCTCTGAGTAGAAACTGTCTCCTGATTTAACCCTGGTTGTTCCCAGGAAAAAGATCCTAAACATCTGTATACTTGTGGGTTTTTTTCTGGGAAAGCAGTGATTCTTCCAGGAGAAACTGAATGTGTACATGGCCTCAAGTTTTTATGATAAACATGGGCTACTGGTGCCTCCCAAGTCTGGGAGTGGCACCAGATCACTGACGGAGGGGACGGTGGG
>NW_005842567.1:589973-606041 GCF_000455745.1 Alligator sinensis | reverse complement strand
AATCGCCGAGCCAGTGGTGAAACCAGAAGTGCACTTTTGGCAGCACTTCCAGTTTTGCGGGGGAGTTTCCAGGGGGTGCACATGCACCCGCGTGCACCCCCTACATGTCACCAACGATGACAAAAGGTAACAGCCTCTACTAGCTTGTACTAGCATAGAGGGTTGTTATAAAGAAGATGGCTGTTGGTTTTCTGTTTCAAGGGGGGGGGGGGGCAATACAAGACGTAAAGGGCCTAAACTGCAGCAAAGGGAATTTACTTCAGGTGTTAAGAGGATGTCTCTGAGCGTGGTAAGGTACTAGAATACTTTACCTAGGAGGTTGTGAAATCTCTCTCTTCGGAAGTGTTTAAATGCAGATTAGATAAACATTTGACTGGGGTGGTTTACTCAGGGGGGTCAGAGCCATTGGGTTAGAGTAGGCGTCCCCCAGTTCTGTTTTTCTATGATTCAAATTACTAAGCTCTCTTGCTTCCTGATCTTTGCTGCCCATTTTGGAAGCTGCTCCCTTGAAATAACCTTGAAATTTGCCATCTGAAGAAAGGCACTTTTCTCAAGTCGTTCAACAAGCTCCTTTTTTTTAAACTTTCATCTCTCTTGCTTTCCTGAAGATGGGGAAATTGCCATGTGACTATTTATACTTATGTATTCCTCCAGTGGCAGAACCAGGTTCCCAGTTACTGTGTACTACTTACTGTTCATCTCTCAATAAGAGAAAAAAATTATTTATAAATTTAAAAGCCCTCCAAGTCTGACACTAGAAATCTGACTACTCAAATTTGAATAGCTCTCTCTCTGGCCCAATTAATTTTTAAATATTTCATACAAATTGGAAGGACACCAGCAGAAGTGATTGATAGTCCCCACTAGAATACCTGATAGGCTAGTGGGATATCCCAATAAAAGATATCACATCTACCCAAAGAACCTTGTCTGCCTATGCTTTGTACAGTGACATTCATATTTCCATACTTTTTCTGAAGATTACTTGCTTGAAACATCCTAGGACCAAATATGCCTTTCCCATGGCAGAATCATGTTGGGATCTTCATTTTGGGAGCAGCACTTGGTCATTCTGTGATTGGCTTTCACGTCCTCAGTTGTTTTTCACTTATGGATCCCAGCTTATTGCAAAAATTCTTACTGTAATTCCCTATGTATATGATCTTGCACATCCATTTTCATTTCTCCACTCTTCAAAGTGCTATCGGTCTTTCAGTGTCGTGTGTCTGTTCTTTCAGAGCTCTGGGCTGAACAATATCTGGCTTCTGCAGTTTGATTGCTCTGAACTCTTGAGTATTGCTTCCGTCTTAAAAGTAGTAATATACATTTCCATACCCTTTCTCTTATCAACCATTCTTCATTCCATTATCAGCCTTTTTGAAAACTAAGGCAAAGCGTTCGTTTATTTTTGGGGTCATGCATATGATATCTTTAATCACAATACCACTTTCAGTGCATAGAAGTCCCTGCTTTATATTTCTTGGCTACACAGCCTGTTGTTTTTGTTTGTTCTACTACTGTATTTACTTGAATAGAAGACAACCCTGATTATAAGATGATGCTCCAAGAATGATTCTGTATATGAAAAAAATTATAAATGTTATAATTTTCCAAATATAGAATCTAGTTATTGTAGGTTTGTCTTTAACTTGTCCTCCTCCCACTATTACAGCAGGGAAAATAAATCTGGGGGGTCAGAGAGCCGTTTGCTCTCTGCTTCCCCCTCAGCTTTTTCCTTTGGTAGCCTTTTCCCCCTCCCCTTACTGTCAGACCCTGCTCTCCCTGACCGCATGGAAGTAAAGAGAAAATTTGAAAACAATAACCTTGAAATTAAACATGGCTGCAACAATTTGCACATAGCACCTAGGAAGACGAGATTCTTAGGGTAAATCCGATATCTTTTATTAGACCAACCAGACCAATAAAAGATATTGGATTTACCCTAAGAACCTTGTCTGCCTACATCCTTAAACCAATACGGCTACAACCTATACACCTAGTTCATCCAGAATTGATGCATGTTACCTGTTTTTGAAACTGCTTCAAGTTTTCGCAGAGATGTTTCATAAACACACTTTTGAGCAGCACTTGGGCATCTTCTGTGCATAGTATTAGTCCCAAGCCAAAAGGCTCGTGATTTACCACATACTTCACTGGGCTGGGCACCACCAGAATGAACAGAATTTGAAGCCATTGTGAGCCATAACACTGTGTACTGTTCACCCCAAATCCCTCGGTCGCACCCTTTCTCAGCCTGGCACATATGATTAGTGTGGTCGTGACCCCATAGCTCAGCACTGCTCAGTATGGATGTATACTCCAGATTACCACCCTCCATGTGCTAATTAGCCCCCTCCGCCACTCATGACTAGTACCATTTGTTCTTGTCACATGTCCTAGGATGCTCCAAAAATGTAGGTGCAGATGAGGCACAGGGCAATCTGGTGTGACTTTACTTCATGGAGAGCAGGTCCACACTAATCAAATGTACCAGTTTGAGAGGGGGGCTGACAGAGGGATTCTGGGTATGCAATGTCATGGCTCACCATGACTTGAGAGTTGGCGGTGATAGGGACTGTGCTTAATGGGCACTACCGTATGTCTCATTCAAATGGGTTGTGCTAACCTATTCATGTAGTAAGTTCACATCAGCATATTTGCCCAATGTTGGCCATGTGTTTTTATAGTCATGCTTAGTGTTGTCTGCATTTAATCAACTTCATAGTTGTTACTTCTGCTGAATACATGCTGCTTTTGGCAGCAGTTTAATGATAGTGCATTTACTTAGATTTCCTTGTATGTGATTATAAGAGGAGGGTCTTTTTCCTCCCGTGCCAGTTGGGCGGGGAGGTGGAACCTTGTCTTGTATTTGAGTAAATATGGTATTCTTTGCTAGGTCTTACTCGGTTTGACTTTTGGCCATTCTTTATTCCTACAGTTCCCTACTTCCAAGTTACAGGACTTTCTCCTCCCCACCTCCCTGAACATCTTTTTATTTCTGTTGTCTCCCTGCTTAATTCTAATGTACCTTTTCCTGCAAATATATTCTCCTAGACTACTTTTTACTCCTATCTCTTTGGAGGAGACTGACCATAGAAGTACTGCTATCTTAGTCTGTCATGTATGCTCTGTTGGTTATATTTAATGCAGGCAGTTTGTCTTGGTGTACAAGTCAGTGAAAAAAAATGTTGCTGTGTTCTAAATATAAAAAGCTTTGGGGGTTGTAAAGTTTTCTCTAAAATCCTCAATCCATTTGACAGCTGACTTGCACAAAGAAACAGTATGGTAGCTTATGTTAAAATATGACAGTAATTTTAAAAATATAGGTGGCGATGAAAAATTTCAGTATTTCAATATTTGAACAGTTAGATCAAAACAGCAAAGAGCCTTTCTGTTTTACCAGAACAAGAAGTTGAGTATTTGTTTTATAGTATGAAGGGTTTTTACCCTATGTAAATATATTAGGAGGCTGATCACATCACAGTAGTGGACTTGGAGATTTGCTTTTAAATATTAAAGTTTGCCTGGGGGTATGTGTGTGGGTGGTTCCTCAATAATTGCTGAAAATGAATGCAGTGTTTTTCTAAGATAAGACCAATTGTTAATTAGATGAAAATATTGAGTACAATAAAACTGCAAAGCTAAATTAACTCTTTATCTTAGAGGAATAGAATGCTAATGAAGTCTGACCTCAGTGAAATAGTCTATGATGCCGTCATACAGGAGTGGGCACTTATTTTGGGTGGAGGGCTGCTTACTAAGTTTTGGCAGGCCATCAAGGGCCGCATAGGTAGCCCTGACCCTTGACAGGTACCCCACCCTCTGGCCGCCATCTTGGGCCTGGAAGTCCTACCCCCTAGCCCCTGACCTTTGCCATCAGAAGTCCCTCCCATAGCCCCCCAGAATTACTCCTTTCAGCAAGGGGTTTTGCCATCTCTGAACCAGAAAAATACCAAATGATATTCTAAAAATCAAATGTACTACAATATTTATTAATTTCATTAAAAAATATATTTTTTTCTTGATTTACACATATTTGTGTAGTGTACATAGAGATGATAGTATAATAGCTTAAAATTAAGTCTTATTCTTGTATATTGTGGGAGGGTGGGTATAGGTTTATGGGTATGTGGCATGTGGGGGACGGTGTGTGTGTGGGATTTGTGGGGGGCTGAATGTGTGGGGTATGGGTGGGTGTGGGTTTTGTGGGGAGGGGCTGTGAGTGTGTGGTGGGGAGGGTGGCAGGGGAGGGTTGTGGCTTGCAGGGAGTATTTGCCCACAGCCTGCCCCCCCACCTGCAGCAGGCAGACCCCTCCCAATGCTCCTGCAATCCTGGGCTCTGCGCTTCTGGCCCTGAGGCACTAGTGTGGGCCCTGTGTTCCCGCACACTGCCACTTGCCCCCTGTCTGCCATCGCTGCCCTTCTCTTGCTGCTTCCTCCACTCCTCCTCACCCTAGCACTGGCACCACATCTCAGCTGTTCCTGTGGTCCTGGTGCTGCAGCTGGGAACTGCGTGATGCTGGGGGGGAGTGGGGAAATGACTGCAGCAGGCGGGAGGAAGAGGGAGTGAGCGGGCACGCAGAGCCCAGTGACAGCTGGGTGGGAGAGCAGGGCCTGCGTTGGTCTCCTGGGGCCCTGAGTGGGGTGGCAGGAGCACAGGGCCTGGGCTGCCAGGGGTTTCATGGAGTCAGCCTTCACTGCTCAACCAGGGAGAGGAGGGAGCCAGCTCAGCTCCATATAACCCCTGGCAGCCCAGCCCTGAGCTTCTGCTGCCCCATGCTGGGCCCTGCCAATGCTGGCCCCGGTGTACCCACACCCTTGCCTAGCTGTTGCTGCACTCTGTGCGCCTGCTTGCTGCCCCTTCTCCCCGCCTGCCACAGCCATTTTCCTGCTCCCCTGCTTGCCCACTGGCTGGCTGGCTGGCCAGCACCATGTGGTTCCCAGCTGCAGCTCTGGGACTGCAGGAGCTGATCCGGCCAGCCCTGAGGACTGGGGCAATTGCCCACAATCCTCCCTTGCCTTCCTCCTCCCCCTCCTTATCTGTATTTCCCTCAGCTCAGGGAGGCAGGAAGAGTCCAAGGCCAGAAGCCTCCAGCAGCCCCTGCTAGGCAGAGGCTTCTGGCTGGGGCTCGGCGGGGGGGATACGGAATGAGCTGGACTTGCCAGTGCAGCTGTTAATTCTGCTGCCAGCTCCCCCTGGGTCCTACTGCCCCTGGCTCCTGTTATCTTTGACAGACAGCTGGGGCAGATAAATATTAATTCTCTAAATATTTTAGGGGCCCCACGGGCCGGATAGAATGGCCTGGCAGGCTGAATGCAGCCGGTGGACTGTATTTTGCCTGCTCCTGTTGTAATCCAACATAGTTATAAAACTTTGCAATTATATCACAACTTTTTAAAAGATTCTGAAATACTCGTATAAAAGTGACTAAGCATTATCAGCCCCATTTTACACTGGGGAAACCTGAAGCACTGAGTCGTGACTGGGTACTGATTGTTCAGTGAGTTTGTGATAGGCAGTAATAGCCTTGGATTTCCAAAACCTCTGTTATTTGTTTTGAGGAAAAGAATATCGTGGTTGGCAACCTTTTTAGGCTGTGGGCCGGAATGACTCAGCTGAGGTCAGAGGTGGGCAGTGGGTGCTAAGATTCAGGTGCCACTGCTTCTCCATGCCCCACCCCCCCACCATGGAGAAAGGAAACTGACTGCTGCTGAAGTCCCCTGACTTCCAATGCCTCTGAAGTCCCACAAATGCAGGCTGGATCATGGGCCCCATGGGCTGTATGTTGCTGACCCCTGCGTTAGAGGGTCAATGCCAGTGTAGACTCTAGACCCTACACTAATAAAAGATTGGAGTAATGCATAATTCCTCCACAAGGAAGGGGGAGAGGATAATGAGGAGTACATGAACTATAGTAATAAGATGCATTGAATCTGGGTCCATTGGCATGGGACTTCTAAAAAGCTGTCATGCCATCTATCATGGCATGGTACAATAGCATCCTGGTAAAAAGGGGTATGATTATATCTCCCTGCACAAGAATTAGTGAGTTTGGTCTTATACGTGGAATGATAGATTCTTGGTGAAGGTTATTCTTTCTGAAATCTCGTGAAATCAAGAACATCAAACTTGTGCCATTTAAAAAAAAATGTTTTTTGCCCCTTTCATTGTGGTCCTCTGCCATAGTGTGTGGGATGGTATTTCTTGGTCTTTGTTTCCACAAGTTAGCAAGGAAGGCCCATAGTTATCTTCCAGCTTTGACCTTGTTTACATCTACCTGATGCTGCTTAACTGTGTTGGCATAATTAGGTGAGAAACAAGGCTTCTTTGGTGATATCTATCTTTTATTGGGCAAACTGTATAATTAGGAGAAATGTTAGGCAAACTTTCAGGAACTTGAATCTAAAGAAAGGCACTTTCTGCCGAATAGCTATTCTAACATCTTTCCTTACTACTGTATTTTCTCATTATACTACATACCTTCAAATAAGATGCACATTTAATTTTTGGAAAGCAGAACGTAGGGGTGGGGGGAAAGATGTTTGCAGAGTCACAGCTGACTGTATGAAGTGGGCAGCCATTATTTCTGTCAAGCAACAGGTAATAGCACTCAGTGGAAATGTTGTGCCAAGTGACCTGCTCCACATTCACAGGGCAAACTATCCATAGCAGGGGGAAAGGCTCTTTGAGAACTTTCTCTGCTAGCGCTTTCCAGGAGGAGAGATGGAAAGTTGCTGGCAGGGGCTGCCATCTTTGCCTTCAGGGCTAGGGACAGACATTCAAAAAGCCTGAGCTTGAATTGATTCAATCTTTGCAGGTTAGTCTAACCTGGCTAGGCTGAACTGATTCGTAACTGTACAGACATCCCCTCTGGACTGAAGAAATCTGGCACATGCCCGCAGGCTAGAAGCTAGGATCAGGCTAGAAGCTGGGAGATGCTAAAGCAGCCTTCCCTTCCATAGTGCTGAGCTGAGGGGGAGTGTGGCTAGGCCCAGGCAGGACACTGATTAAGGAGGGGTCTGCCCCCTCTCCCACCCAGCAAGGGAGCCAGCAGGGAGTTGATAACAGAGCATTGAGTTACACAGCAGGGAGTTACACAGGGAACTCTTAACATTTATCAGCCTATTAAACAAAACAAAAGATTCTCTCATTAGTTCAAGTTCGTCTTTAACAACTTTTTCCAAGGAAGGAGCGGACGGACATTACCAGCTACCTGTTGATTTAGCTCCAAAAAGCCCTAAGGGGACACTGTCCTGTCTGCCTTTGTCTTGTGTTCCACAGCATGGACTGCAGTTAGCATGTAGTATGCTAGCTAATGCTGAGAGGTGTCTGTGTAAGGTGGGGTGGGATCGCTGCTTGAGCAGGAAGTGGTGGGGTGGGGGAAGCAGGCAGAAGCCAGGCAGACTCTACTGTCCCTGTAGTCTTTGCCAGAGCTCCAGCCATAGAGCGGAGGGGTGCAGCCAGCCCTGATGGGCTGGAGCAGAGAGTAGAGCCCCGCCCAGGCTTGCAAAGCATCTGGGAAGCTGGGGGACTCTGGTTTAAACTTAAACCAGGAAGGGGTCTGGGACAGACATTGCAGAAACTGGTTTGACCCAAATCAGTTAAGTCTGATACTACATTCAACCAGGTTTATCTCAAACCAGTTTTAGCCATTTTCAAACTGGTTTATGTGCACTGAACGTTTGTTCTATTACAGGTTTAAACCAGTTTCTGACCACTTAAACCAATTTATGTGTAATGTCTGTCCCTAGCTTCTATCACTGCCCAGCTGCTTTTCCCTAGCCCAGCTGTGCTGGGCATAAGTAATCAGCTGGTTTCCCCCTGGGTGAAGGAGCTGCTCTCCTGACCCATGTGCAGATCCAGTGAGACTCATGCGAAGGGCAAGGTGAGTGGGGAGAGGCAGGAATAGCAGGCCTTGAACTTGCCAAGAACCTTATGAGGTGCTTTTGTGTATGTGTTTGTTGTGAAGGGTGCTGAACAAATTCCTTCCCCATCTCTCCCTGGGTCAAACAAATACAACATGTCATGTTAAGTGTTTGTTTATAGTCTGGCTGTTACAGGGGAGAGATGCTAAATGGCTTCTTAAAGAAGCAGTTTTGAAGGCTGATTGGAAAAAGGGAGGAGAAAGGTGCGTTACGTCTGCTACAATATCAAGTTCGATTAATTATGAGTCAGAGTCTCCTTCCCAGAAAGCAGTCCAGCACAGGATGCTGAAGGACCTGCTGAAGCAGTATTACCCTAAGTGTAACATGCCACAAATTTAACTTAAGGCATGATACAAATGAGCTGCAAAGATATTTTACATTTTGTAACAGCTTTGAGCCCAGATTGCCATTTTTGTGGCTCATTATCTTGTGATAAGTTTCTCTAACATATTGTAGTTTATCACATAGTTAACACGTTAATCTCAGAACAACTGTAACATCTGCCAGGAGCCTAAGTCTTCCTGGAAATACAGAGTCCAGGATGTGTGGCATCTCAGGAGACAGTCTGGCTGACACAGTAGGAACTTTCTGATGGGACAGGGCAGTAATAAGGCTTGGGCCTCAGATCCTTCCAAGAGCAGTAGCAACTAAAGATAGGGGGTTTTTTTGTTTTTTTTTTTCTATAGAGTGTGTGTGTGTGTGTGTGTGCATGCGCACGCACATACATACTATATATAATTGTCTGTAAATGATAATGTGTTGCTTCCATATCACAAACCTCATCAAGGTAGTGTAGACGGTATGCAGCAGTTCACTTGGCCTGAGCCAGCTCAGTTGCTGGTTCAGGTACAAGCTATGGTACTCAGCTGGTAGCTACCACAAATTCCTTAGTGGTTGCAAGAAGCTTAATACTGGACTACACCCCTTCTGCTTGCTGGGCAGAGAGAAGTGGAACCCATTTTCATAGCCATTAGAGTATGGTTTTAATGGTTTTATTTCTTCTTGCTGTGTTCCAGCAAAAAAACCCCAAACATCTTCCCTGCTTAAGAGACACCCCAGGTTTGGAGGGCTGATTTTTTGGGAGAAAGGTGCATGTGGTGCTGTGTAGGGGGTGCATGGGGATTGCAGCAGGGCAGCTGCTTCTGGGAGCGCTGCAGCTGCTTCTTGGTCAGTGTGATTGGCTTCAGGGGGAGCCCCTCCCCCCCAGTTGGTGCAGTCAGCTGCAGGAGGACCCCCCCTCCCCCCGTCAACACAATTGGCCATGGGAGGATCCTGCCTTCCCCCTCTGGTCGCTGACTGGTTGCAGGGGGAGCATGTGTCCCATTTCCCTCCCCCCCTGACTAAGGTGGGACCGGTTAGGTGAATAAATACTGTTATACAGTTGGGGCAGTAAAAAAATAAGACAAAAACAAATTTGCTTCTTGCTTATATCTTGGAGCATCACAACTACAACAATACTCCAACCTTACTCCTTCCTAGTTATGACCTTCCTATTATGGACACATTTAAATGAGTAAAAATATGCTGCTGCCTATATAGCTCATTCCATTTCAGGAAGATGTAAGACATTGTACTGGTGTACATGGTTTTATACCAGTGAATGTATCTTCCCTGAAGCAAACAATACCAGCAAAAAGTTGTCCTTTGTGACAACCTTAAATATCAACTAGAGCTAAGTGTCTTGGCCACCATTATCACCAGAGCTTCCATCATAGAGACACACCACAGTCACTGTATGTGCTGCTCAAAATCCATTGTAGAGATGCATCGTAGTTACTGTACGTACCTCTCAAAAATTCTGTAAGCTGGAAGAGCTGAAAGAGAGCTAATGTGGGAATACTCTTGATTTTGGTTTAAAAATAAATGAAGTTAGACAGTGCCAACACACAGCACCATTTTCTCTGCTTCCCCTGTGTGTTACATCATACCTGCTGTTTCATTTCTGCTGTTTTAACACACTGAAGAGCCAGTTCCCCTATGGAACAGAGAGCTGGACTTTATTCTGGCTCCTACCTCACATATTTATTACCTAAATTATATTTTAGAGTCTTAGTTTATTGGCTTTGATGTGGAAGCTAACAAATGTAGTTTGGCACTGAGATCTCAAGTTGTTTTTGCAATGACCAGAGTAGGAAAAACTGCCATTTTACTTACAAACTTTCATAGGAAAGCTATAAGAAGTCTGAATATTTTTAGTGGTTAAAATAAAATAACTTGTTATAGAAAAACAACAACTATCAAAATGCTTATTGCATCATTTCTTTAAGAGATTCATGCCATCTTATAGCCTAAAAATAAATAAATTTAAGAAGGTTTTTTAATGTTCCCTGGTAGAACCAGGATGAATGAATTTGCTTATATCCGTCACAACTACACAGTTGGTCCAATAAAAGATATCACCTACAAAAATCTTTGCTTCTCTCACTTTCCTAAACCATCATGAGTATAGCTCCCCAACACTACCTCAGTAATATAACTTATTCATTGTTTTTACTTTACTGATGTTTAGCATATATATCTAGATATCTTGAGGAAAATGGGTATAAAATCACAGAACAATTTGAATTTTTAAACTATTCTGCTCTTAAAAAATAAAAACCGCCGTGACTTTAAAGTTTTAATTGTTCTTGTAATTTCTTATAGGAAAAAAGGCTAAAAGAAAAGGCCGCCAGAAGAGAAGCCAGAGGAGAAAACGAGAAGGTAAACCTTTTTTATTTTTTGATCAGATCAATGATTATAGTTTTGGAACTCTAAATTTAATTACAGATCTTCTTTCTCTCATAAACAATGTTTTTAATTAAATATAATAGGCTTTTAAAGCCTTTTTCTATTTGCTAAGCATTTTATACCTTTCCTTTTGCTTTGTTCTGTGTGTCATCTAATGGTTCGTAAAAGTAACGGAAACAACTATTTTTTGCTGATAATGCAGCTTTATTTGTTTTTATTTTCTCCCTTTTCAGTTCCATTCTTTGTTTAAGATAGTCTTTGGGAATGGCAGTTGCTGCATTCTATATATCAAGCCAATTGAAATTTCAGTTGCTTTGTTTGATAGCTTCTGATTTCTGTATGTTTATGTATGCATATGATTCTGCTTGTAACATAGCATCCAGTAAAATTTATAGTGAAGATTCATTTAGCTGCATTTCCTACTGGAATATTCTGCCTGAGTGTGATATGTTTAAATTTGCAGTTTGTTGCATAGTACCAGTATGACGAAGGAGCAACCTCTCTGATATCAATATGAACAAAGAGTATATGTACATTTATATTTGTCTGTATTTTGTATTGCATATGGTTTAGCTTGGGCTGAACTGAGGAAATTCAGCTGCAGAGATTTTTTTTTCCAGAATATGGACCCAGTTATTTATGTGTGTCATTTCTCATACTGTATCTCATTGTGTTATGCATGAATAGTCATGATTTGTCCTTGGCATTTAGCAAAGATCTGATTCCCTTGAGGAAATCCATTATGTTCCTTGTCAGATGTGTCCATGCTTGCCAGGGCACTTGGAGAACAAGTCTAGGATGGTAAGTTGTGTTTTAGTTCTGAAGTGGGAAGTAATTATTGTGCAGTTTAAAATGAAAAGCCTGGTTATATTGAGTATTAAGTATCACTCAATGTTCAAAGACAGCCTGAAAAGAGAGTTGCTGGCCTCATGACTTCTAAATCAGTCAGTAGATCTTTGCATACAATTGAAAGTATAAAGAGAAATCTTTTGAGGATGGATTCCTCGCAGGGAAATGATGAAATCAACAATTTATGGAATTCAAATGTAGGAAGAAAGTATTGATCCAAGTTTAAGTGTTCTGGCATTTGTGAACACTGTTTTGTCTGTTAATTCTACCCTTTGCAAGGGATAAAAGCAAATCATGCTATTTCAAAAGACAAGGCCTTACAAAGGGATCTGTTTATGTGGATGCTTTCCTTTATGTGGAAGCTTTCCCTTTCTCAAAAACAATGGTCCTTCAGAGTGCGCTCTCCTTATTTTAGTAAGATGGTTTCAGTGAAAGCTGATATCTGACTAAAGAGAGTATCCATGCTCATTGTATTATTTATAAAGACCTACAGATATACACATTGCACTACACAGTGTTGATTAAATGCCAGTATTCACTCTGAAGATCATGAATGGTAAACATAAAAGCTGAAACGACCCTTTCCCAGGCTCTGTTGTAATCATATTTGGAAGGCTGTGCAGGATTTGTAGCAGTCCCTGTTTCTCATGATACTTTCTCTTCATGAGTGCATTGAGTAGAATATATGCTACTTTTTTCATTCTGTGCATGAGTTCCTTGCTGCACTTCCATGCAAAAAGTTTAGGAGCCTCTGAAATGGACCAACACCATTGAATAGTCAAAATCCTTGCTCTAAGGAAATGAGGTTTGGTTCTGGTGCATGCTCTGTGCAGTGCCATTCTGTCAGTTTCCGTGGTTCTCATTTGAAGAGAAAATGCTTCCAGTGGGATACACTGACAGCTTGGAGCTGAGACTTTCAGCCTTGAAAGTGCAAAGGAACAGTAGGTGATGTATAAAGGTGGCAGATCTAGGTTGTTGGATATCTCAGGAATTAATTTAAAATGCCTCCACTCCAGAAAATCTGAGAGATGAAGCTGAGATTGTTGAAGCTTTTCACAGTTCATATGGGTCAGGCTTAAGCAGCCTCTAGTGGGCTCTCAGATTTAATATATCACTGAAAAAACAAAAAGCCTCTAAACATTATTGCAAAGGAACAGCTCAAAAACATACAGGCTACTTAAAGCAGGATTTCATGTGCTTCCATGTTCCAGGCAACAGTGTTAGCACATGTTTTATGGACTACTTACCCCGCTGTTTGCAATCATTTGGTATTCCTGTGGCAGCTGCAGTAATTGCTTATGTGGGAAAGCAAGGTGAGAATGTATACAGTAAAGTCTTAAATGGTTTTAATATTGAAGAAAAGATTTCGACAACCACATTGTATCAGTAGAAAGCTCTCTGCAAAGCATCTTGATCTCAATTTGTTTCTGCATCTCCTCCACCTACTTTGGCCCTTGTTTCTCATCACCAGCTACCTTTTGTCTTTTAGACAGAAGGCAGGGCAGGGAGCTGCCTTATAGGCTAAGGATGGGCAATTATTTGGGCCTGTGGGCCACATAAGGAGTTATGCTGAGGTGTTGCAGGCTGAATCAGCACTGCTCCTCTTCCGCAGGAATGGTGTCTGCGAGTGGAGTTGGTGGTCAAGGCTCGGATGGGATGGGGTCGCGGGGCATTGACAGCATGGGGCTGGGACCCAAGGTGGAGCCACGATATGCTTCCCCCATGCCCCTGTGACAGGCACTGATTCCACAAGCAGGGGCATGCAGGGAGCAACTCGTGGCTCTGCCCTGGGTCTGGGCCCAGGCCCCACGCCATTACTGCCCCGAGATCCCAGCCTCAGACACAGCTCCCAACCCGCCCGTGGCTCTGTGTGGCTGCATGCCTTGCCCTCGCGGGTCACAGCTGGTCTCTATGGAGACCCCAGGATTGTGGGCGGTGACAGCACAGGGCTGGGGCAGAGCTGTGATCCACTCCCTGCATCTCCCTGCCTGCAGAAGCGGGCTCTGTTCTGGCCCCAGCCCTGTGCTGTTACCACACTGTGATCCTGGGATTTCCATGGAGACTGGCTAGGAGCCACATAGTCAGGGCATGCCGCCAGGTGGATGGGATGGGGCCACAGGCAGGTGGGGAGCTGTGCCTGGAGACAGGTCTGGGATCTTGGAGAGGTGACAGCGTGGGGCTGGGGCAAGCTGTGATCTGCTCCCTGCATGCCCCTGCCCACAGAACCCGCACCTGTCTCAAGGACATGCAGGCAACGGATCGCGGCTCTGCCCCAGACCCCAGCCTCACGCTGTCGCCACTCCAAGGTCCGAGGGTCTCTCCAGCCCCACCCATGCATCTCACTCCCAGACACTGCTCCCTGCCTGTCTGCAGCCCCATCCCAGTCGCCTGGCTGAATGCCCTGTGTGCCTGGGGGCAGTGGGACTGGCCATATGTGCCACGGCCTTGGCTGGGCAGGACTGAGGGACCCACCACAGGCTGAATAAAATCCCTTGGCGGGCTGAATCTGGCCCATGGGCATATTTTGCCCACTCCTGTTATAGATTAACTCATTGTTCATAGCATCTGGTGAAGTATGCTGTAGCCTATGAAAGCTTGTTCCTCTCTGAACAAGGTAGTTTATAAAGTGCCAGCCAGCCCTTATAAGTCTGCCCTAAATTAACATGGCTAACTCTCTCTTATCTTTTAGAAAATAAGCTCTTAGTACCACAGGCTTATTTATTATGTTTCTGTAGCAGCCAGCTCAGTGGGCCCTGACTTGAAGCATCTCAGATGGTACTGACTGGCCAGTACACGCTGACATGCTATGCGGATTTGAACTTAACATTCTTCACTTCTCCATACTATATAAAGGTGTAAGGGGAAAATTAAAACAACATGCAACTGCAGGTCCCAGTAGTTGTGCTGAGATACCGGTCACCTTTTAAGGATCTCATTGTGCTATGTGTTATTGTGTTGAGGATGTTAGCTTTTCCCCATCTGTTTTGGATGATAGCTTCTTCCCATCTCTCTCAGTTATCCAGGTTCCCTTTTAGATATCTCCTAAAGGCTTTTTTATATGAGCTAACCTTCACTTGTTCTCCATTGTTCCATGATTGCGTTTTAGTAGAGTTTTTATTTTGTGAGTTACTGGGTGTCATTCATTTAACACCTAGGCAAGGCTTCCTCCTCCACACTGCCAGCAGCAGAACTAAAATTGCAGGAGACAGGGTCTTTGGGCTCTTGCTTTGGCACCTCGAATCCTGCTCGAGCCTTTTAGTCTTACACTGGAGCATACCCAGGGCAACTGAAATCTTCAGACCCAGGATTTAGCTTCCTCTCTCTGATTAGCCTTTCCTGGATATGTGTAAACCAAGATTTTTTTTAAAACTGCATCTTGGAAATGTCAACCTGAATCAGTTGTAGTGGTACCAACTCTGCACGTAATAAATCAATACATTTGCATGTTAAAGGAACTATTTAGTTAAGAAGTGAGGAATCTCTGTAGAAGCTATTTTGGGGAAATTCTTTCTTAGAACCTACAGCCATTACTCAAATTCAAGTGAAACAGTTGCCAGAACTAAATGGAAGCTAGAACTAGGTTTCATTACCACTTCCCAGCTATGAGTCCATTATATTGAATAGTGATTGCTGACTCTTCACCTTTTTTTCTACTCTAGCATGTATTCTCTGGTGAAATTCATTCTGAAAATGAGTTTAGTTAAATTTAATTTTATAAATGTACTGTTTTAATTTAAGGTAAGTGAGTTATTTTCCCATCATTCATTACTGCTAGAATCTTGGTGTCCTGTTATGAACTGGTAAGGTGACCAGCTGTTCTGGATTTCACAGCTATGTACAAAGCGTTCCTGAATTTAAAAAATTGGTCTTAAATCTTTACAAATCTTGTGTCATGTACCCTGTTTCACCATAACAGGTTCTCAAGCTGCAAGGTGGTTTACTAGGGTGGGGTTGGGAGATAGGCCAAGCTCCCTGCCCCTTGCTGACCTGTGTAAGCCTTTGCTGAGTGGGTGATTAGTGCTGATACTGTGCGCAGTGCCTCACTGTGGCAGCTGTACTACATCCCTTTCAGGCCCCATTAGCTTACTTCTGGTTTCAGACATTTGTAGTGGGCTTTAGAACTGTGGGGTGTCCTTCATCTTGATTTTCAAAAAGTGTTCTGCTTCTTAATATGCTTCCTGAAATAGTCCAGATATTCAAGGCAATTGCTTTGCTTTTTGGCTATGACAGTGCATGGTATGATGTAATATGCATTGTCAAAAAAGCATAAAGTAACTCAAAATACTGAGACAATAGTAAACATTATAAACTTGAATGTTCTGCTGTTTAATAACTTAATTATATATTATACATGACTAGAGATGAAACCTAAGACAACTCATTCCTATTTTTAAAAGAGTCTTTTAGAACTCTGATGAAATCTAAAATCCAGGTCCTGACACTATGGTTATTAAAGATCCCAAAGTGTAGAAGTGTCATTTGCAATGAAGAGAGACTGGTAATGTCACCTCTATGTTCAGTGATTTTAGCCTTTTAATTCTGATGACTTAACCCAATGTTGTTAGA
>NW_005842567.1:574926-589963 GCF_000455745.1 Alligator sinensis | reverse complement strand
AAAGAGTGTTTTTATACATGAATTGCTGCTCTCTGCAAAATTTCTTAAAGAAACTTGAGGGCCCCATCCTCATGAACAGGGGCGTGCAGTTGCTGTGGAGAAAAAAGCAGTGTCACAAATTCATCCCACTGTTATTTGCCTTAGTGCATAGTCCTGCATGCATGCTCTGGCACAGGGAAAAATGCTCTGGGTGGGGTAGGGGAGGCTGGGGCCAGCACCTGGGTTGGCCTTAGCAGCCTTATCTGAGATCCTGGGACCATCCTGGGGCTCCAGTGGCAGCAATCTGGGTGCGTGGAGCCTGGCTGGCAGTCGGAGAGTGGCTCTGACCAGCCAGGCTCTGGTTTTGGGTAGCGCATGGTGCTGCCACGTGCACTGCTCCACTTGTTATCTGCACGTTTTTTTTTTTTGATGCGGGGATTTCCTGGTATCTAATTTGGCTCTGTGCTGCAAATGTGCAACATGGAGGACCAAATCAGAGGCGTGTTTTGAGGCACTTCAGAAGCCTTTGTGCTTGTGTGGACATGGTCAAGGAGGTCTGAGGGACACAATCAGATCTAGAGTCCAGGTAACATTCTGTTTCCAGCTCTGTTGCTGATTTGTGTAACCTGGGTCAAAAGCACCCTCCTCTGTGCTTCCATTCTGCTCCCATATACCTGACCCACATCTTACTATTGAGATTGTAGTTAATGGACTTATTTTACTGTGTGTTTATACAGTAACTAGTGTTAAAGAGCCATAGTTTTGATTTTCCTTATCATCCTAATAATGATGACTTTTAGAAAGCATCAGTACTCTCCAGGAAAAAGTTGGGCATCAGCTGTTGAGACAGATTTGCTGATTCAGGACAAGACTTTTTAATCTCATGGCTCTTGGCACTCCTGCAGCAGCACTGGGGTGAAAATTATTGTTTCTAAGTCTTTTTTTGGCTATTAATGAGCTGTAGAATGTAGCTGCCAATTGGTACATATTTTTTTATCTCATGCAACTGCAACTTATTCAGTCGTTCTAAGAGCAGCCTTGCTAAGCATTAGCTGTGTAAATCATCTAGGCTTGTTTTAAGGAGACTGTCATACTGCTGCTTGCTTGATAAAATCTTTGACAAGTGTTGAGAATGTGATTGAGGATGATGTTAGTAACTTCTGTTTGCATTTGGCCCTCAATTCTGCACGTGCCATGCAGACCAGATAAGGTGATCAGTGTACTGAGGCTGGTACTTTATGGCTTTATATTTCATGGTTTTACTTTCCTCTTTGGGTCATTACATCAGTCATCTTTTATCCATAGTCTCATAGGGTCATCCTCTTAAATGACTTCAGCACCACAAAAGCTGATTGTGGTGCACGTAATAGAAAAGCAAGGTGGCTTTCTAGGGTAATTTGCAAAACACTAATATTTATCAATATGGATTACTTGCCATACAGCAGGATGCACTTTTGATAGCATCAGAGTGGTACTAGAGTCCAAAGCAAAACAAAAGCCTGAGCGAGGACAGCATTCAGCACATCACATCCAAGTTACTTTGTGCATAGGAAACAGCTAATTTTTTGAGAAGCCAGGTCTTCAGACTGGCTGTACTCATGCGTTAGTAATGGGATTTTCCTTCATTAGAAAAGGGTGATAAGGTCAAGTATTTGGGAGTGGAATGTTAATAAAGCAGTATACTGAAGCATGGCGTGGCTTATCTGCTTTTAATAGGCAAGTGAAATTTGAGCTTTCACTTACTATCCCTGTATCACTAGAATGAATTCTTGTTGAGCAATTTGAGTATTCTTTGCCATAGGTGATGTGTAAGAGGGGTGCAGGGGGGGCATGTGCCTGCCCCTCCTGAAATTGCCCACCTCCGAAGTTGCCACCAGCTTTTGTGGGTGGTCCTTGCTTGCCACCAGCTACAAATGGTGCCCCCCCCAGTCTCAGGAGGCACCAGTCATTCATGTTCTTTGCAGATCTGCATCATGATTAATAAGTCTGTCTCTACATTTTTCCACCACCTTTATCCAGTCCCTATATTTGACTAGTCCCTGAGGAATTCCATTCTTATCAGTCTGTGAGGCTTGTGTATATCTTATAGTAGCAGACCAGAATGCTTGCAGGATTCATAGATTCATAGATTGTAGAGTCAGAAGGGACCACAATGGATCATTGTGTCTGACCCCCTGCCCATGGCAGGAAAGAGCACTGAGGTCAGATGACCCCAGCCAGGTGACTGTCCAGCCTCTTCTTGAAGACCTCCAAGCTAGGTGATAGCACCACCTCTCTTGGAAGCCCATTCCAGATCCTGACCACCCTTACTGTGAAAAATTTCTTCCTAATATCTAACCTAAATCCACTCTTAACTAGTTTACACCTGTTATTCGTAGTCACTCCCTGGGGCGCCTTAGTAAACAGCGCTTCCCATATTCCCCGTTGACCTTCCATAATAAATGTATGGGTGGCCACAAGATCTCCCCTCAGCCATCTCTTGTGAAGTCTGAAGAGATTCAGCTCTCTCAACCTCCCCCCGTAGGGTCTATCACAAAGGCCACTAATCATGCGAGTGGCCCTCCTTTGGACCCTCTCCAGATTCTCCGCGTTCCTCTTGAAGTGTGGCGCCCAAAACTGGGCACAGTACTCCAACTGCGGCCTGACCAGTGCCGCATAGAGGGGGAGCATCACCTCCTTTGATCTATTAGTCATGCACCTGCTAATGCATGACAAGGTGCGATTGGCTTGTTGATGGCCTCGTTACACTGCTGGCTCATGTTCATCTTGGAGTCAATTATGACTCCAAGTTCTCTCTCTGCCTCTGAGCTGCTGAGAAGGACACTCCTCAACCTATAGGTGTGGTGGGGGTTCCTCCTTCCCAGGTGGAGTACCTTACATTTATCTCTATTAAATTGCATTCTATTTCTCTCTGCCTATTGATCCAACCTGTCCAGGTCGGCCTGAATCTGCTCCCTGCCCTCTGGTGTACTAACTTAGCCCCATAACTTGGTATCATCAGCGAACTTGGAGAGGGTGCTCTCCACGCCCTTGTCCAAACCGCTGATGAAGATATTAAATAATATCGGTCCGAGGACCGAACCCTGCAGGACCCCACTGCCCACCTCCCTCCAGGCCAGGAAGGAACCATCCACCACCACTCTCTGGGTGCGGTCCCTAAGCCAGTTGGCCACCCACCTGACCGTGTAGGCATCCACTCCACAGTCTGCTAGCTTCCCAATGAGGATAGGATATGAAACTATGTCAAAGGCCTTCCTAAAGTCCAGGAAAATGACATCAGCCTCAAAGATCACAGGATCTTTGTGTGAGAACATAAACACAGTGCACTCAAGTAGGTAGGAGGGAGATGTTGATAGGAAAGGACAAGAGAGATGTAGACAGATGTCTTGTGAGGGCACCTCTTTATATGCCAGAATCCTGGTCATATAACTATCATGGTATAAGGGGTGCATATAGATGATTAGGGAGGTTAGATTGAGTTAAAAATGGCCACCTGGTCTAACTTAGTTCTTTTAGGTGTGGACCTTACCTGTAGCTCCCTAGTTAGGTGGATCTAACCATGAACTGTATAGAAGTTCAAGGAAGGTTAGGTCGGTCTAAAAATGGCTGACCCAATCTAAGTTGACCCTGCCTCTGAGGTATTCTAATTTGGATCAGGTTCACCATTTTTAGGCCGATCTAACTTTCCTGAATTCCTGAACTCCTGTACAATTCTCAGAACAGCCCCAGGGCTGGAAAACCCCAGCCACTGCCCCCAGCCCTGAGGCTGTGTTTTTCCTACCCATACCTCTGGCCTTGGGTTATTTTCAGTTCCCTCCCCTCCATCTCCTGGCTTATTGTTGCCCCCGCCTGAGCGAGGACAGCATTCAGCACATCACATCCAAGTTACTTTGTGCATAGGAAACAGCTAATTTTTTGAGAAGCCAGGTCTTCAGACTGGCTGTACTCATGCGTTAGTAATGGGATTTTCCTTCATTAGAAAAGGGTGATAAGGTCAAGTATTTGGGAGTGGAATGTTAATAAAGCAGTATACTGAAGCATGGCGTGGCTTATCTGCTTTTAATAGGCAAGTGAAATTTGAGCTTTCACTTACTATCCCTGTATCACTAGAATGAATTCTTGTTGAGCAATTTGAGTATTCTTTGCCATAGGTGATGTGTAAGAGGGGTGCAGGGGGGGCATGTGCCTGCCCCTCCTGAAATTGCCCACCTCCGAAGTTGCCACCAGCTTTTGTGGGTGGTCCTTGCTTGCCACCAGCTACAAATGGTGCCCCCCCCAGTCTCAGGAGGCACCAGTCATTCATGTTCTTTGCAGATCTGCATCATGATTAATAAGTCTGTCTCTACATTTTTCCACCACCTTTATCCAGTCCCTATATTTGACTAGTCCCTGAGGAATTCCATTCTTATCAGTCTGTGAGGCTTGTGTATATCTTATAGTAGCAGACCAGAATGCTTGCAGGATTCATAGATTCATAGATTGTAGAGTCAGAAGGGACCACAATGGATCATTGTGTCTGACCCCCTGCCCATGGCAGGAAAGAGCACTGAGGTCAGATGACCCCAGCCAGGTGACTGTCCAGCCTCTTCTTGAAGACCTCCAAGCTAGGTGATAGCACCACCTCTCTTGGAAGCCCATTCCAGATCCTGACCACCCTTACTGTGAAAAATTTCTTCCTAATATCTAACCTAAATCCACTCTTAACTAGTTTACACCTGTTATTCGTAGTCACTCCCTGGGGCGCCTTAGTAAACAGCGCTTCCCATATTCCCCGTTGACCTTCCATAATAAATGTATGGGTGGCCACAAGATCTCCCCTCAGCCATCTCTTGTGAAGTCTGAAGAGATTCAGCTCTCTCAACCTCCCCCCGTAGGGTCTATCACAAAGGCCACTAATCATGCGAGTGGCCCTCCTTTGGACCCTCTCCAGATTCTCCGCGTTCCTCTTGAAGTGTGGCGCCCAAAACTGGGCACAGTACTCCAACTGCGGCCTGACCAGTGCCGCATAGAGGGGGAGCATCACCTCCTTTGATCTATTAGTCATGCACCTGCTAATGCATGACAAGGTGCGATTGGCTTGTTGATGGCCTCGTTACACTGCTGGCTCATGTTCATCTTGGAGTCAATTATGACTCCAAGTTCTCTCTCTGCCTCTGAGCTGCTGAGAAGGACACTCCTCAACCTATAGGTGTGGTGGGGGTTCCTCCTTCCCAGGTGGAGTACCTTACATTTATCTCTATTAAATTGCATTCTATTTCTCTCTGCCTATTGATCCAACCTGTCCAGGTCGGCCTGAATCTGCTCCCTGCCCTCTGGTGTACTAACTTAGCCCCATAACTTGGTATCATCAGCGAACTTGGAGAGGGTGCTCTCCACGCCCTTGTCCAAACCGCTGATGAAGATATTAAATAATATCGGTCCGAGGACCGAACCCTGCAGGACCCCACTGCCCACCTCCCTCCAGGCCAGGAAGGAACCATCCACCACCACTCTCTGGGTGCGGTCCCTAAGCCAGTTGGCCACCCACCTGACCGTGTAGGCATCCACTCCACAGTCTGCTAGCTTCCCAATGAGGATAGGATATGAAACTATGTCAAAGGCCTTCCTAAAGTCCAGGAAAATGACATCAGCCTCAAAGATCACAGGATCTTTGTGTGAGAACATAAACACAGTGCACTCAAGTAGGTAGGAGGGAGATGTTGATAGGAAAGGACAAGAGAGATGTAGACAGATGTCTTGTGAGGGCACCTCTTTATATGCCAGAATCCTGGTCATATAACTATCATGGTATAAGGGGTGCATATAGATGATTAGGGAGGTTAGATTGAGTTAAAAATGGCCACCTGGTCTAACTTAGTTCTTTTAGGTGTGGACCTTACCTGTAGCTCCCTAGTTAGGTGGATCTAACCATGAACTGTATAGAAGTTCAAGGAAGGTTAGGTCGGTCTAAAAATGGCTGACCCAATCTAAGTTGACCCTGCCTCTGAGGTATTCTAATTTGGATCAGGTTCACCATTTTTAGGCCGATCTAACTTTCCTGAACTTCTGTACAATTCTCAGAACAGCTCCAGGGCTGGGAAAGCCCAGCCACTGCCCCCAGCCCTGAGGCTGTGTTTTTCCTACCCATACCTCTGGCCTTGGGTTATTTTCAGTTCCCTCCCCTCCATCTCCTGGCTTATTGTTGCCCCCGCCCCCCAGGTGGACAACTGAACCTCCCCCTCCTTTCCCCCATGGACCAGCAAACCCACCAACAATCTCCCCCTCCCCCCCCACTCCATCCCACAAATCACTCTTAGTCTCAGTTTTATCAGCATTCATTGATGCCGAGAACCAAGGAAGCAAGTACTAGTGGAAGGAGGAGTAGGAGGGATGTGGAGGGTAGGTTCAGCGGGGGGGGAGGGGCCAGGGGCTGAAAATAGCACCTAGTCCTGGGGGGTAGGGGAGAGCCCCTCCCCCCCGCCACACACACACCTCCCTGTGGCCTCTGCCTTCCCCCAATTTCTCAATCCCCCCACAGACCTCACTTAGCCTTCCAATCCTCCCACAGACCTCGTTAGCTCCCTTGGTCCCCCACCCCCCACCATTAGCTCCCTTCCCATCCTGACTTAGGTTTGATTGGGTGGCCATTTTAAACTCCGTCTATTCTCCCCCTGACTTCCCTCAAATGTCTGTACCCAGCCAAGATGTCCAAGGATAAGGCAGGTAGCCATTTAAATAACGTACTAGTTATCGTCAAATCTCATTGGTTTTGCTATGAAAAGGTATTGCTTAAGCCAATTAAAACATCTGCAAGCTCTTACCTTTCCACATCTCATTAGTGCTCATTATCCTGACACTCATAGCAGGTACTCAGCCTCTGCTCAGCTGTTTTCATCTCATTAAGGCTTCTTACCTGTTATTTTCAGCATCTTGCCTCCAAATTGGGAGGGTTTACTTTCAAGATGGCTCATAGCACAACACAGGCACGCCATGCATGTTGAACAGTTTTCCAGTTGTCAAAAGAGCCTGCGCTAAGCTATACTAGAAAATACTACTTCTGTGTACATGCCATACTTCGTTGGGGTTTTATCACGAGAAACACGGAGGCTCCTGCCCATTCTCCTTATGCTGTCTTCCCTATTCCAAATGGTCTGTAATGCTAAGAATTGTTGTGGCTCAAATCTATTCAAGTCAAATTGGCAAAATTCAGATGAGAGAAGAGGGCCGAAACTTCCAGGGCCTAAACCGCCAGGATTCCAAGAATCCATTGAGAGGCTGAATACTCCAGAATCACTGGATTCTCTTCCTGGGGTAACAGACCCTGAGCAAAATCTTCTGAGGCCTGGAATTCCCTATCCTTGTAGGAAAACAGACCTAAGAACACACAGGTCATGTGGATGGGGTAAGCTCTGAAGATTCCCTGCATCATCTAGACCAGTGGTTTTCAACCTGTGGTCCATGGACCCTTGGAGGTCCGCAGACTATGTCTAAGGATGACTATGATCGGTCAAAAGTGCATGACTACCCACACTTAAAATTCAAAGAGGTCCATACCTCCATTTGATATGTTGTGGGGCTCCTCAAATGAAAAATGGTTGAAAAACACTGGTCTAGACACATACTGAAGAATGGAGAAGAATGAGTGTAAATGAGGAAGAAATTTGTTCCATATCTCTTAGGAACCTTCTATATCCCTAAAAATCTTAGGGTATTAGCAGGTTTTTGAAGTCAGGTGTTTGTAGAGGCCTGGAGTATGGCAAATGTGTGCAGATCCTGCTCCACCTGATAGGAGAAGGCACAGACGAAAGAAACCAAAGGAGAGGAACCTCATACTTTGTTTGTTATCACTTCTTGTTTCAAAATAAGGTTGCAATCTGGCCTTATTTATTAACTTTATTTAGTAATTCTGTGAGCAGAAGAGAGAGCAACCAGTGAAGCGCAGTATTAATTTTGTTCCTTACAAAAACCCTTCCCTGTTTCTTGGGTGGATAGATTCCAACAGAAATGGCACCCATAAATTAGATGCCTTCTTAGGGATCCCCTCTTTCTGCTTAAGGTCATGCAAGTAAATAACCTTGAAAAATGAATTTACAATTGACTCCTGCCCACCAGAGCTAATCTTCACAGTCTATAGGTACCCAAAGGTGGAGATGTGTTAAATATCCTATACATGAGCTTTCTTTTGTTGTTTTCTTGTCTTATTTACTGGCTTTCTTTAAGAAACTGTAATTCAGAAAATACTTTAATTTAGTAATTAGTGAGTGGGTGAAAAGGGGTACAATGCCAACATTCTTTTTTAACTTCCAAACTCACTCTCAGTAATTTCAGACAGACTATTCAGGATAAATTCAGGATCTTAGATTCAGTTTATATTCCACAATAGTTATTATTGAAAAAGTGGCACTGGTATTTTAGGTTTAGATGCATTTTCCCATTTTCAGCAACAAAATAACCTCTGAAATTTTGTAAATATTTGACTATATGGATAAGTCTCTGCAGTTACTTTTGACATACTTTAAAATGAAAATGTTCTTCAGTGCTTGAGCTTAACATTTGAAATTGGTGTATGTATATATAGAAACCTTTCCTGTATTTTAGATAGGCTTATGGGAAATAAGAAGTTAATGGTTCCAGTTAATAGTGCTTTAAAACAAGGCCATGATACATTTTACTGCTATTAAAAATGCAAAAGTACTCATGTATTCCTAAACCTGAGCCCAAAGTCCTGACAGTTGTATAGGTTAATTTCTATTGGCAGTATACACTTTTATATATCTTTCTAGTGTACTTGTCTGTAAGAATTTCAATGTTTACAGGAAAACTAAATAATTTAGGATATTGGAAATGAGGCAGTTGTGTGGAAGGCTGATAGTCCAAAATTGCTATTAATCATGGTTGTTTTTTAAGTGATATTAGATTATTCATATTTATGAATAAAATTCCACTCTCATGTACGTTGCATCTGTTCCACACATTAACAAAGCACGTAACCTAATCTGTCCCCTTTCATAAACACTGAAAGGTTTGGTTTAGGTTACCTTTTTAAAAGATATTTTATAGGAGCTTTGGAGTTTTCTCCTTTATGTGATAACAAAAGCGTGTGTAAAATGTCCTTGTTATCAAAAGTCTAACCTTTAAGAAACTTGAAATATGTCTCTCCAGAGAATGTATATGAATTTGCTTCATGACATGGTATCTTACGTGAAAGAAATAAGTACTTTCCCTAAGGGGACATAAGTGTCTAAGGTAATTTTTGTGGCAGTTCAGGGATTTGTAAAACTGACCTACATTAAAATTACAGTGTATTTCTGTAGTGGGATTTTGTCAGAAGTCTTGAAAAACTGACTTTGACTTTGGGATCTACACCATGCTTGCTAGCTTTAGTAAGTATCAAACAAACATTGCACAAGGGAATGATTACCCAAACATAATTTGTCAGCCTTATTTGGATCGGAGTGGATAATTTTCACTTACCCGATCAATTTAGCCTGTTTTGCTTGGTGCAATATCTATATGCAGATTATTTTCTCAAATATATTCACTGCTAGAGTGTCCTGTTATGAATTGATTTCCAAAGAATTTTTGATGACCGACACAAGTTTACATATGGTGGGGATACAAACTCCCATTTTCATTGAAACATTCTTGTCTCGTCTTAAATATTATGCGTTGGCTTTAAGGCAGCCACAGGTGCATGCTGTGCAGCACTTCCCTCGGGGTATTTTCTCCTCAGTCCTGTTTATTTTTGTTTCTGGCCGCCTTTGATCTTTTATTTTAGACTACACCATTCAAAAGTTCAAAATGAATTCAGGCCACTCTGCCTGCCTTCTACAGGTTTTTATGTACGTATAAAAGAGTATGGCTAACAGACAGTTTGGACTGTGTAAGTCCAATGAGTGGTTTATGTGGCAAGGAGTGTGTTTTCATAATATACAGCCCCTTTGACATACCTGGTTTTGGGCCAGTCTTGCTTTGCTGTGGGATTTGTTATGTCCTCATTTTTGTCACTTTGTAGAGTCAGTGGTTTGTCCCTTTTCCCATTTTCAGTTATTTTGCTAAAATTCTTGTAAATCAGTTCAACTTTCTGTGTGTAACGTAAATCTTATATTTTCTAAATTCTGTATGGATTAGCAAATTGAACTTTTAGGAGATTAAATCAAGACTATCAAAAATTAATGCCTAAAATTAGATTTTTGTTTCTGTTTTTTTCTATTAAGTAAAAGAACTGATTTTCAGAATTATCTTGCAGTTTTCACAATGAATTAGAGGATTTTTTCAGAACTGATTTTTCAGAATTATTTTGCAGTTTGCACAATGAATTAGAGGATTTTTTTTTCCTAAACATTTAGTCACTTATTTGGGTGCCCAACTCTTGATTCGTAATTTTGGAAAAATATCCTTTCCTTTACAGTCTGATTACTTAATATTTATTTTAAGGATTTATGTTATTAAGTCAGTAATGAAAGTAATTCTTAATTTATTGCATGCCACTTAGTTTTCACTTTACCCATAACTATTTGTGTTTTTTACTTTTTTTTTTTTTGTTTGTTTCCTGCTCTGTGCTGTGAAAGAATGTCAGTCTTAAATAACATTATAGATACGTTATTTAACTCACTGTTTCTGGAACTGAGAAATGGTAGTTTAGATTTTCACCCAAGTTTAGTATTTTATGTTTTTATGAAAAACGTTTTCTCTCTTTCGGCTGCTTTTCTTTTTTGCTATTATTCAGACAGCAGTTTTATGGGACAATTTAATGAAGCATTAGTATGCTGTTGTGAAACAATAGAAGCGGGGGACGTTTTCCAAATATATTAAAGAGACGATGAAAATTTATGAATGACAACTTCTACCTGCAACCCCTTTCTTAAATTTCTAGTGCAAATGCAATATGGACTGCTCCACCCTCTGATTTTATTAAAATGTCCTTTTAAAAAAAAAATGACTTGTTTTGAAAAAAGAATAAAACTTAATTTTCATGGAAATATCTTTATTATAAATCTGTGCATCAGAAATCCTGTAGTATTTCAATTACTCTTTTAATGTCAAAGTTTTGGCTCCTGTATTTGATCTTGAGTGGAGTTTTATATACAAATTAATTTAAAATGTTAATTTAAAAAGTGTCACCCCCCTGTTACCTTAAACTCTTCAATATTGAAGGCTTCTTATGCATCAGTCTCTTTGGGAATGTTTTATCCTTTTGTCCTTTTATCTCCTTTCCTGAAGCTTGGTAGAGTGAATGTTGGAGCCATCCTAGACTTGACTTCACTGCTCAGCTGCAGAGCTTTCAACACACAGAATAAATTGAGATGTTTGCATTTATTTCAGTGTGATAATATTTTGGCAGTGAACAAAGCCTCAGTTTTTTTTTTTTTAAATTGAAGCTTTGGGTTATCAAAATTATAAGACTGTGAAACAAAATAAATATGTGCTAACATATGCACATATTCTGTGTTATTTGCAATCATATGGATTTTGTTAAGGTTTATTCAGATGATGCAATTAAAATTACCTCATGGTAATTGAAACACGGTTCTTAACATTGAACCATTACAAGTTTGGAAGCAACTTTCAAGCCAACTTGAGTAAGAGTTGGGGGCCTGGGCCACCCAAAACCCCCCACAAACCCCATGCCCCTCCACACCCCACATCCACACGCACACCCACATGCTCCCACACTCCACATACACGCACACCCCCCCAAACCCCATACACATGCATACCCCCCATACCTGTCCACCCCCCCACAAACCAAACACACAGTCACACCTACAGCCACCCACAAACCTATACCCACCTGCCCATACCCCTCCCCCAAGACTTCATTTTAAGCTATTATGCAATCATCTCTATGTACACTATGGAAATCCATGTAAATTGGGACAAAAATATTTTTTTGAAATTAAATTAATGAATGTTGTTGTAGACATTTAATTTTTAGAATATAATTTGATTTTTGTTTCTGGTTTTGAGATGGCAACCCCCCTTGCTGAAAGGAGTACTTTTGGGGCAAAGGGAGGGACTTCTGGTGGCAATGGCCAGGGGATAGGACTTTGTCCCAAGATGGCAATCAGGGGGCAGGGCACTTGTCAAGGGATGGAGCCATGCAGCCCCTGACAGGTTGCCAAAACTCGATAAGTGGTCTTCCAGCTGAAATAATTGTCTACCCCTATGCTGTCACGTAATAGACTTTGTAAAATGCTAGTTGATACAGTAAAGGCTATGAGTTAGTCTCTCATTTATGGTTGAGCCTGCTTTCATAAATAAGTGGATATGTTCTGCATGGGTATCCTGTAGTCATGGCAATTTTATGCAAATTAGAAGTGTCTAATTTACTGCGGAATCAGGCTCTGAAACCTAGAATGAAGAACCTTCAGTGGGTTCAACCAGTTATCTATTGGTTTAATTTACATTTGAGCACAATTCAGCATAGGGAGTCTGGGGACTTGAGAGTATAGGAATAATTCAGATAGTCACTAAGGTTCTTAAGTCAGGCTGTAAAAGGAGTGAGAGGACTGTGTGTTGCTTTTCAATGTCAGGCCGCATTCAGTAATAGTATCCCATCACTTATAATTGCACTATATTCACTTTCAAAATTTTAACACTGTAGAAAATAATTGTAATGATTTATGGACTACTAAGAGGTTTTTTTTGCCTCGCACTGATAGTCTGACATTCAAATATGCTGGCTCAGCACATTGTCATGTTAAATAAGTAGTGCTTTAGTCTTATAAGCCATGTTCTCTTTATATCTCTTCATCTTGTTGGGTAGACAGGGACCAGTCTGTGAGATTAGTTGTAATGGTTTGCTGTTTGTCAGGCTCTGTGTTTTGTGTTTTGCTGACCCATTAATATTGTTCAACCACACCAGCTTTTGAAATTACTTTCCTTTGCAGCACAGGTTTAAAAACTGTAATATTTACCTCATGGGCTACATAGAAGAAACAAATTCCACAATGCATTTCTAGGAGATCAAACTGTCACTTGTCAATGTGATTTTTTTTCTGCTAGATGCACCATGTTCCCTTGCAAATCTCCTCCAGCACTGCAGTGTAAGTTACAGTGGCATTGAACTGGAAACTTCAGATCTGGGGACTCCCTTGTGTTGAATACATTTCATATTGAAGCCTGAATTGGATCTAATTGTATGTTGGTTGTGGCAGCTTATACAGAAAGCTCCTCTTTATGAATTCTTATGGGGGAGGAGGACATTTATGTTATGAGCCTGGTATAATGAGAATAACAGCTTGTTTTCCATTTATGGGCAGTAGGGTGGGTATTCAGATGCCTCAGTTCTGATTAAGGGCTCTAGGCTCTACAGTAATACTAATAATGAATAAATATTATGCAAATAGCTGCACTTTATAACTAAATTGAACCCAACCCCTTTGATCTCTTAATTTTACATCTTGAATTTCTCTTGTATTCCCTCCAGCCACTCACCTTCCTGCTTCCCCCTTCACATTTAATCTATTTAGATCTTAAAATCTTTGGGGCTTGGAGTTTTCTATATGCAGAGATCATAAGTGCCCTTCAGTGGACAATATAGGAATTAATAATTGCCTGACAAGCTGCAGTAGCTTTTCACGTGTGTTTGGTAATATCCCCATCTGTATTCCACAAAGAAACTACAGTTCACGTTATAAATCAGAGACCTCTTGTGACTCAGCTTCTTCATCTCCTATTTATAATCTCAGGGTATGTGGTTTGTAACATTCATGTCTAGTCTGTGATCAAGACCCTCTGCAATCATGCTTATTGCAAGCTATGAAAATTGATCCTTACAATCAGCAATCAGAAAACCATTATCTTCATGCTGGTGATAATACCACAGTTGCCAACATTTGGAAACTCTTCTAGTGACAGTTTTAAATAATCCAGGGTTGTGGAATCATTAGGATCCCAGCTGCCTGATGGTTGTGCATGCATTCAGTTGAATTTTAAATGTATATGTGGGTTTTTATTTTTAAATCTTAATCAGGCCCTCCAATCTGTTTGTGTTCAGCCTTCTTATAAAGATCTACTCTCCTACCAGAAGGAGAATTCATTAACTCATTTCTCCTTAAACCTGATGCACCTTGTAATGATGTGTCAATATGAAACTCATTACAGCTATGCGTTCTTGCCAAAACTTTGTATTAGAGTAACAAAACATAGTAATAATGGAACCTCAAAAACTGGGGAAAACTAGCTCCTAAACTGCAGTGCTTATTTAAACTTGTTGCATGGAGGATCCAGTTTATACAACCCCTAATATCATCTTGTAAGGGAATCTGTGTGGCTTTTGCCTCCGCTTGCTGCAGTTTATTTCCTCTTGGCAACATGCCCATTTTTTGCCATCCTTTGCTCTGTGTTATTTTGCTTGGCTGTCTTTTTGGAGTTTTCCCTTTCTGTAGCCCTTCATGAGTGGGTGGGGATCAGGGTAGATTCATTTAAATCACATCGATTGAAATAACTGATATTTAAATCAGTAAGTCAAAAGTCTGTTTTATATAATTAATTTTTATCAACTTTCCCATTGTATACCTTTTTTTTTTTTAAAGAAAGGTGCAGTTTGATTGGTTGATACAACTCTTAAGAAATATTTGTTTACAACTAAATACAGTTTTTACAGTAGATTTGCTACATATGCTTCCTAGGAATACAAGTTGTGTGTGTATACATGCTCACACTCCTTAATGTATCAGGATGGTTAGAAATCCTACATTTTAGTATGCTATAAAATGGTGAAATATATTTTTCTTATTCACAAGATTGTGCGGGCCCGGTCCCGTCCTCGCCAGGCGCGAGCCGGGCCCGTCTGTGTGCACGCAGGCTGTGGCCAGCAGCCCGGGCACGTGGGGCCGGAGAAAAGTCGCGGGGTGGATTAGTATGCTCGAGCTAGAATCAGTCATGGAGGCGTAATGGTTGATTGAAAAGATTATTTACTTACACCGGAGATGGTCGCGGTGCAGGCTGGACAGTTTCCAGGTACAGCTCCGCTTCAATCCTCGTTGGAGGACTCTAAAACTCGGTTCCCAGGATCCTCGGAGTGGTTCAGACTCCGTGGTTTCGATAACTGGGTTCTAGGGTAGGGATTCGT
>NW_005842567.1:569447-574722 GCF_000455745.1 Alligator sinensis | reverse complement strand
CAAAGAAGGCTACAAAACGGCGGGAAACACTTTTCTGCACGCGGGTTCTCTATAACAACAGAACACTCGGTCATGCAAAAGAGCTGCAATTCGGCGGGAACATAATTTAGCGGTGCCGAAGCGCACACAATCAAAAAATCCACAACTTTGGGTTGTGACAAAGATGATCAATTTTTTGCTCATATTTGTATCCAACTGCATTAAGATGGTAGCTTGAACTTAGTAGACAAAGCCCTCACTTCAAATTTATGAAACAAACTTTCATGTTCTAGATACAGAAGCTTTTTTTTCTTTTAAAAATCAAAACACAATGCACATTTACCACTAACTAATTTATTAAACACTAGTATTATCCGTTATAGTATTAGAAGTCTGAATTGTGGTTAGTGAATTAAACTAATTATTTCAGGTCACCCTGGGGAAAATTTTATAAATGCCTAGGTGAAAGTCATTTGAGCATACATTCCTACTTACCTAATTCTCTTTAAAATGAGACAGTAATTCTTTTACTTGGGCTGTTTTGAACATTTTTACCCCCTTTCAAGGTTTTAGAACTCATAAATCTCCTCTTCCTCCTCCTTCTTTTTATTCATAGACTGGAAGGGAAAAGCAAGCTTTTCTGCTTTTTCAACTCCTTGATTTCTCAGCTTTGAACCAGTCCAAATGAAGAAAATACTCTTTCTGCACGTGCAGAAGAGGGTACTACTGGTAAAGATGGTTTAGCACTTCAAGGAACTCTGGTACCAGGTGCTTTGCTAGTGACTTCCACCAGTTCAGTGGTGTGACTTTCTTTAAAATACCCTTAGCAAATATGTACTGCTTGAATGGTTCACTTCTAGCCCTGAAAGTTATTATGGTTGGTATGATTGCTGAGCGATTAGTAGATGCCTGTTTCATAGCAGCATTTCCTCTTTGGTAGATAGGCATCTACCCTGGTACTTTGTTAAGAATATTGGCAAGAAAATGTGGTGGAGTTAAATGCTTGATCCATCCTCTGCTACACACATGAGATGAATTTTTGCTCACAGTTGCTTTTAAATATTCTGAAGCATGGGTATTCCTGACACATTAGTTGTTACTGAGAGAGAAACAGTCCCATCCTCTGTTGTCACACAAACACATACTACTGGATCATTGTGTATATTGCTTCATCCATCAAGGCTCAGATTAATGCTTTTCTCTTCAGTGTTGTTTTGTACACTGTTCAATTTCCTTCTCACCCTGTCTCCCAGGGGCAAGCAAAATATGGCCCGGCTGGATCTGGCCTGCCAGGCAATTCCATCCAGCCTGCTGGGCTCCTCCATAAGCCCTGGACCTCATTGCATTTTCTCCATGCAGGAGGTGATGCTCTGGTTGCTAAGTAACCAAACTCTCCACCCCCCCGCCTTCCCAAGGCTGGCCTGACCTGCCCCAGCCCCAAGCTAAGGGGCTCTAGACAAAAAGCCTCTGCCTGGCAGAGCCTTTGGCTGGTCACCCTATGGTTGTTCCCTGTCTCCCTGCCTGTAAGTGGGAATTCAGGTACGGGCCCCACCAGGCTGCGGCCAGGGATTCCTGTTGGGGGAAAGGGGCAAGAGTGCAGGGAGCCGCATGCTATGGGGTCAGGTCAGGTTGGCCCCGCAGGCTGCCACCATATGCGGCTGGGGACTCGGGGCAGGAGCTGTGCGCTATGGGGGTGGGCTGGGCTGGTTCTGCACGCTGCTGCCACATATGGCCAGGGCCTTGGGTAGGAGAATTTTTGGGCTGGGTGGGGCTCGCCCCTGCACACTGCCACCATGTGCAGCCAGGGACTGGGGTGGGAGCATGGCAGCTGCGGCTGTGGGGCCGGGTGGGGCTGGCCCTGCATGCGGCCACTACCTATGGCTGGGGGTTGGGCTCGGAGTGCAGAGAGCTGTGTGCTATGGGCTTGGGCAGGGCTGGCCCCACTTGCTGCCACCACATGCAGCTCCAGAGACTCTGGGGACTCCCTTGCACATACACACCCTCCCACACAGCCCACCCCCCACCATATCCCCAAACACACTCCCATACCCCCCACACACCCCACACATCATACATGCACCTCCCAGACCCCACCACAGTTATTGTGCTTTTGCTTCTAGATACACTATGAAAACACGCACAAATCAGGACAATGTTATTTTAAAAATTAAATTAAGTTATAGTAGATGTTCAGGGTTTTTTTTAAGTATATGATTTGGTTTTTTTCCTACTTGCAAGATGGCAACCTCGCTCTCCCAAAAGCAGACTTCCGGGGCAAGGGGAGGGACTTTCAGTGGCAAAGATCAGGGGTTAGTGGTTGGACTTCCGGTCCCAAGTTGGTGACCAGGGGTTGGGGCACCCATCAAAGGGCAGGGCTACACTTGTGGCCCTCAACAGCTCATCAAACCTTGTTAAGTGGCCCTCCAGTCAAAATAATTGCCCACCCCTACTGTATCCAGAAGCGTTCCAGCAATATCTGTTCTGTGGGGTGGTGTGCAACTGGTCATGATTGAACCATATCAGTGAAATGTTTGTTCTGAGCCAGATGAAAGGGAAAATTTGTTCCATAAATGAACTGAGCAGTCTTTTTATTTATGTTGTCTTGCTCGACTTGGCCTGTCCTGATTATGAACTCATCTGTAATTTTAATTGATAATGAAGAAAGTCTCTTTTTGGATATATCTAATTTACTGTCTGAGGTATGTGGGACAAGTAGATGAGTCTGAAGTTGCAGACATTGCAGATGATGGATGTTCATCATTTTTTACGTCTAAGCTGGACTCTCAAACAAAATGATTACAGTCACTCATGCTGAAGAAAAAAGAAAAAAAAAGACAACATAAATGAATGATCCCTCCTACAGCAGTTGTATTTTAACCAGTGGTTAAATTATATATTTCTTCCAAACCCAGCTCTATAGGGACAATATTCAATAAATCATAAAGGTTATCCTTTTTTAAAGTCTTTTTTAAAAGACTTTTTTAAAGTCAAGGATTTTATCTATTTAAAGCCTTTTCTTTATCAATATAAAATAGCTTGAAAAATTATTATTTTTTTAATTTTAAAATTCATAACGTCCTATTAAAAATGTATTCCTCACAGGAGCTCTTTACCTGGAGCTTGTTTATTTGCTTACACTGAGCAATAAAACTCACTTCAGAAGTGCAGGGGTAATATTACAAATGTATAATTGACAAATACTCCCACAAACTAGCACATCCATTAGATTTTGAACACAAGCATTTTGAAATTCATAAGTAATCCACCCAAAATAACTAACATTATTGTCATAAACTTATCATTTACTACTTTAGTACACCAATTGATCCAGATGGCTCAGACATATCTGTCACCATCTTCAAGTGCATTGCCTTTTGAGAAACATTTTTCATAATTTGCTTCATTTGGGCTAACAGGCCTTGCAGCTTTGTTGCACTTTTTATATTTCACACTTATTCCTTTTTTTCCCAGTAGCAGAAATTTTTTTTGAAACCGCTCCTAAATAATATATTTTATGCTACCTGCAGCCATGGCATTTTTTTCCCTCCTGTTTCCAGATTTTGACATCAAAGCTAGTGTTTGTTCCACAGAATGTTGTACTTTTTCCCCACTGTCTCGAGGCCAGTGTTGATCCTTTCTGTTGTGCACACTGCTTCTTACTCTGTTCCTTCTCCTTCCCCTTCCTCCACATAAGAAATTAACAACAGCCCAATGGGCTCAGATAGAATTTACATTTGTCATGTGATCGGTCCCCTGCAAGTGCTTTACAACCATGCTGTGACACATGTGCATGTCTGCAGAGCATTATAAAAGTGGCTGATTGTGCAACAAATTAACCTTCATCTAATGAGGATCAGATAAAGGCACTCTACTTTGGAGTGCCTTAGAGAACTTCTGTTCCCTAGGGTCAATCCATCCCATGATCAGGGTTGGGCCACTGCAGGATGGATTGGAGCCTCCCCACCTCACCCTCCCCTGCCCTTTCCCCTCCAGCCCAGCCCACAGGTCACTCCCCCTCCCTTCTCCCACCCCACCCTTCTTGCAGACAGCACTGGAGCTGGGAGAGGTGGAGCCGGGCTAGGGGGGAGAGGTTGGAGGCAGGTTCCCCTGCTTGATTGGCTCCAAAATGAAGCAGGCAGGCAGAGAGGGTCGAAGGTAGCCCAGAGCTGGAGCTGAGGCTGGAGCTTCATGTCCTGGGGCAGGAGCCACCTGGCTGAAGCTTCCTCCCTGCCTGGAGTGGTGCAGCAGGGACAAGAGCAGAAAGAGGAGCTGCCACTGAAGGCAGGGGCACCGATCAGCATCCAGGAGGCTGCAGCCCTTTTGGGAGCAGCCCCACCAGAAGCAGTGTGTACTGGCCTGAACTGGGGCCAGTGGGTGCAGGCAGGAGCACGGTACTGGCTGCCCCGAGGGGGTTTCAGCCCCATGTAGGGCACTGCGGGGGTAGTCACGGACCACATCCAACCCATTGGTGAGCACTCCCTGCAAGCTGGATCCAGTCAGTCAGGCAGATTACTGACTGAGGGGTCCTGTGGAGAGGTGTGTCCCTCACTCTCACCATCCAGGAATTAGCTTTGAACCTGATAAACATGTTTTACTTTATTATACACAACTAATTTATATATAGGAAAAAATAAACAAACAAAGAAATATAATAACAATAACAACACTAACAGTTTTGAATAAATTTACAAATACAACATTAGGTGGATAATTCTAGCACCCTGGGTGGTCCCACTTGTGTTAAACTACCTAAGTAACTAAATTCACCTTGTTATAATCCTTTAAAATAGTTTCCCCCATAACCCAATGGGTTTCTTTCTGGTCACAATCCACTTTCTGTAACAATATATGGCAACACAGGTATAACTGTGATCCACCACTAGATGGCGGAGACGAGGCTTCTGCTGCTCCGGGGAAAATGGACTCCTTTGTTCCTTCTTGGTAACACAGCGAAACAGACTCTGACTAGCTACTGCAGGCAGTACACTCCCTGTTGGTTCCTTTATTGGCAGATTGGTCGCTTAAGCAATTTACTTCTGGAAATACTTCCTGCAAACACCAGTGATTAGGTGTACCCTCACACACCTATCCTGGTTTGTGTTCTCTCAGCCCACTCCCTCTCAGGGCTATCTTCCCCCTCCCAGCACATCTACCTGTAGACAGGGGTTTCCTTCTGCAAGTCTCTGATTCTGCAGCTCAAGCCTTCCCAGCTCAGATATGGGTTTTCCTCTGCAGGTCTCTGACCCTGGAGCTTCTCCCAGCTCCAGCAAGCCTGCCAGCTTTGCTTACTAACCCC
>NW_005842567.1:565681-569416 GCF_000455745.1 Alligator sinensis | reverse complement strand
TTTCCCTGGTACCTGTGTCCCTGGTTGCACAGCTCCGAACCCTGTGGGGAATTAGCTTCTCATGGGATGACACAGGTTCTCCCCCGTCTTGATGCCTGCTTCCTGGGCAAGTTTTAGTTTAGTCTCCCCTGGCTGGGGGCTGAGTCTCTGCCCTCTCTCTCCAAGGCGGGAGTTGGCTCCTCCCCAGCATCTTTTCTTCTTTTCCCTCCCTCAGCTTTTTATGGCTCAGTAGCAGCTAATCAGAGCCTCTGGTCACAATTCAAACCCTCTAATAAAAAGCATGTACCATACACTGCATATTCTCCTGTCTGGTAAAGTGTATGCACCCTCTGCAAAGTTGCTGCCCTTTTCTTGCAGAACTCTTAGGCACAGCTCACCCACTCAGCTTGTAGCCAGGTTTGCTTTGCAGCTGTTGCATATGAATGATATTTTGCTTTTATGGCACCTCTAGCTTCTGTTTAGAACAGCAGCTGGGCCATGGAATTTTCGATGGCATTTCTTTTTCTCCAGTTCTGGTCACAACTGAGCAGAGCTTTTGAACCATGTCACATTTGGTGGCTTGCTTGGGATGTAGTGAACAATCCATTAAGACTAGCTTGTCACTGCCAAGCTAACATCTATTTATGACTGAAATGCAGACAACCCCAGGTCTTAAGAAATGGATGGTGTATTCACTCGATACAGCACCTTCTTACAAACTGGCATCAATTTTAATCTTGCTCTTTGAGGAAAATCTCCTCAATAGATGACAGTGCCACAAAAGCACACAAGATGTTTGTTCAACATAGATTTTATTATGGGTAGGAGGACTGGTAAACTTTATGTCCATTAGACAAGGCATTTCTACATAGCATTCAGAGAAATTTTCTCTCTTGAATACAGTCATTTGCTACTTTATTTTTGCCCTATTGTTATGTAGTTGGCTGCATTGTAGTATAAAATGTTTCATATTTTACAGTCTGAGTTACTGTTTACTTGGAACACTGCATTAGTACGTTATGTCTAAACTGGAGACAGTTTTTCTAATGAATATTGGTGCAGAAGGATTCTGTGGTATTACAGTTGTCTATTTTAAAATTCGCTCAATGCTATAAAATAGTATTCATTTTAGTTTCTGGAGTATAGCGCATTAAATCTCTACTGCTATATGTGTTTATCCTCCTCAAGGATTCACAGAGGACACTGCATGCAAGACTGTGCATGCTAGCAAAGTGTTGGATCAGCAAAATAAATCACGTATGTACAAGAAAGACTGATGGCTGATTAATTACAGCCGAAGTCAACTTATGTTTCCATCATTGATTTATCATTAAGCTGCCATTTGAGCTCAAAATCCATAAAGATCACTAGGTTTAATTTTAAATGGCTATTTCAAACAGCCCATTTTCTTCTGTAATATATTTATGTACTATAAAAAATGTCATATGCTTATTAGTATTTTAAGTTGTCTATTGCTAGTATTCCAGCAAATCAGTTTTCTTCTAAAATCATTACTTCAGTAATGACAGCTATATTCAAGATATTAACAACTGCTATAATTTCACAGAGCTTAAGTAACCCTTTCTTACCTGGTACTTACTTAGGAAAAGACTTTGGACAGCACGGGCTGTAATCCTTTTGGTTTAACATTCTTATTTTCTTGTCATTCTTGTTGAATCATTCTTATGCTTTGGCATTATGTTTAATTTAGGAGAACTCAGTTAATTATATTACTTACTGGTGCCTGAATTTTCCCTATGAAAGGTGAACTGCATTTCTCAGTCGTGATACTGTTCTCACTCACAAGCATAAATATCCTGGTGATGGAAACTGCATTGTGTTAGAGCAAATTTTATAATTTATTTCATTTTACAGCTTTGCTGAAATGTGAGGCTGTATATAGACATATTAGAGGAATTTATGGTCCCTGCCCAAAGAATTTACATTTTAGAAAACAGATGGAATAAGAGAAGGAATATCACCTTCAAGCAGTGTGCTTGTATGAGCTTGGGGGGTGACTACCATTTTTTAAAACTGCTCCTGTTCCACTTCATTATTTTCATAGTTAATCCTAGCCCCCTACCTTCCATGTTCCAAGTAAATCTACTCAAAAAATGTGCCAGTTAACCCCATATAGTTTTGAAGAGTCAATTTATTATAACTCTCAAACTTGTTTAAAATAGAATTTCAAATGTGCTGGTCCACAGATGGGTACATAGATGTTGACACTAAAGGCTCTTTAGGAGTGGTTGGAAATAGGTATCTAAATTCCTGTTAAACTGGCAAATCCCTAATACCAAACTTATAACATGCAGGACCCTCTTTGCAATTGGATCCTCTGTTGTTTTATCTGACAGTGAGGATTAGAAGGGGGGGGGGGTCTCTGTTTATGATAGTGAATGTACCCTTGATAATATAGCATAATGGCACACTGATCAGCATGCTTGGCTTCAAGGGAAGTGGCACAGTAGGGCATTGTTTGGAACTAACTTATGTCATATGTATGCCCACCAGTGATTTTCCTCATAAAGGGATGGGGAAAGCATGCTACTGCATCCTCCCTTTCCTTTGGCAGAACTTATCAGAACCTAGCTAATTAATGCCCCAAATCTGGTGCTGCTTTTATTAGGATGTAGTGCATTGTCCCTCTACTGCAAGTATGCAGGTGACCAAAATAATAGATATTTCTTTAAGGACACATACTCTAAATTTTCTTCTTATCCTCCTATGTGGCCTATTAAAATTGGTGATTAGAAGGCCTGTTTGATCAGATAAAACTTACTCCACTGGGAAGAGATACTTAAATAACAACATCTGGCCAGTTTATCTAGATTAATTGGGGCAGGGTTCTGAATCTGAGGTCTGTGTGAGGGTGCTACAAATTTTACTTGCCAAGTACAGTGTAGAAAAAAATTATGCACTTGCTGGTGCAACAAAGTTTTATGCTTGCTTTCAGGGTTGGTATGAAATAGCCAGGAATGCTATACTAACCATGTGCATCTAACTGTGATACCCTCATAAGCTACCTGATGTATTGGTGGACTGTTGCCCAACATGAACACAGATTCATGCATTCTCCTTTGAGCTTCTGCTTGTATATGTGAAAGCATAGGCTAGAACAGCGGTTTTCAGCCTGTGGTCCATAGACCCCTGGGGATCTGCAGACTGTCTAAGGGTCCATGAAAGATGACTAAGATCAATCAAAAATATGTGAATACCCACACTTACAATTCAGAGGTCTGCACCTCCATTCAAAATTTTTTAGGGGTCCACAAATAAAAAAAGTTTGAAAACCATTGGGCTAGAAGGTTGAGTTCAGGGCTTGGAACCATACCTGTTTCCCTGTTGGTATAATGAGAATGCTATATTGAAATGAAGGTGCCACAAGAATGAATATGTCCATAGCTCCAGAGTATCTCCAGAAAGTCAGAGATGTTACATAGTGCTATGGGCTTTGACATATAGATGAGATAAGGATGGCATCAGCAGCAGATTTTGTGTTTAGCCATATAGTTTCCTTCTGACCAAAAGATTGCGTCATTCAGCTAGAAATTCATGATGAGGTCTTGGGCTTTTTCCAAGGTACTTCTATCAGCTGAAATGCTTTGAGACTCATACATTTTGTTTTTGATTAAATAGCCATATGTTTTGGAATTTCAGTTGAATTAAGTTTTATTATTAGATGGCACAAAACCTAACAAAACTGTTATTTCACACCCGTACAGTCTTTTAAAACTTGAACATATGGAATGGTAC
>NW_005842567.1:550556-565671 GCF_000455745.1 Alligator sinensis | reverse complement strand
GGCATTCCTATTTCCTTGACTTCATGTAATTATTTTCAAAGGATAATGTGTCAGTCATTTCTAATTTTTTTCCTCGGCAGATCTACTTTGATCACTTTGTCTTAATCATTTTTCCTTCTTTAAAGATGTTCCTAATCTCAGTGTTGTTTATCCCAAGGCTCTGCTGTTCTTTTTTGGTTCATGTGGTCGAACATCAACATCTATGCCCTGGCAGATGAGCAAATGTGCACCTGCCGTGTCATCTTGAAATAATTTTTTATATAGTCAATAGCAGCAGTCCCTAAAGGAAAATGAATTAGCTTACTTCCCAGGGTAGCCCAAGTGTCTGAACCACTTTATTTAGTGATTGTTGAGCATAGGCTTTCTCTTGAGATTTTTGAGCCCTTGTCTTCTACAACCATGTACACATTTTATTTCAATAATTGCTTTCAGTTTGTTTCTTGAAAAGCACAAATGTTATAGTCACATAAGTTGCTAATATAGCTGCTATACCAGAAGTGAGAAATGGGAGGAAAAAGATGATGATGTACAGTAAACAGACTAGGAAAACCCAGTTTTTAATGTTAGAAATCACTTCATAGAATTTTAGTCTGAATTTCCTTCCAGACTTTAGTATATATAAGGACACAACAGCTCTAAGCAAAGTTAGAGCTGTGTGTGTGTGTGTGTGTGTGTGTGCGTGTATTAATTATGCCTGGATGGAACTTCAGAAGGTTATTTATTCCAATCATCTGCTCAAGGCATGATCAAGAGATCTATTTTGAAAGACTGAGCAGAGAACAAGGTGATCAGGAATAGCCAGGATGGATTCACCAAGAGCAAGTCATGCCTGACCAATACAATAAGATGACCAGGGCTGGGAGCAGTGGATGTGATGTACCTTGACTTTAGCAAGCCTTTAACAATGTCTCCCATGACATTATCATTAACAAGCTAAGGAAATGTGGACTAGATGAAAATATTGTAGGATGAATACATAACTGGTTGGATCATTGTGCTCAATGAGTAGATATCAATGGCTTAATGTCTGGTTGGAAGGAAGTATCAAGTGGGGTTCACCAAGGATCTGTCCTAAGTCCAGTATTGTTTAACATCTTCTTTAATGATTTAAACAGTGAGATTGAGTACATGCTTACCACATTTGTGGATGGCACCAAATTGGGTGGAGTTGCAAACACTCTGCAGGGTAGGGCTTGGATTCAGAATGACTTGAATCAACTGAAGAAATGGTCCGCAATTAACAAGATGAAATTCAGTACGGACAAGTGCGAAGCCCTGTATTTGGGACAAAATAATTGCATGCCCAAATACAGACTAGGGAATGAGCTGGCCTACAGGATTGCAAAGGACCTGGAATTTGCAGTGAACTATAAGCTGAGTATAAGCCACCAATGTGCTTTTATCACTGGAGTCAGCCAGTGGACAGAGCTGGATTTGGGTGTGCGGGGCCAGGCCACTGGGGCTGGAAGATTGAGCACCACTGTTTTAAAGTTACTTCTACTCTACACTCTTGGAGTAATCTGCTGATTTACTAAATAAATACGCACTCAGTTCCATCTTCCAAGTCATTAATGAAAATATTGATCAGTACTAGATCCAAGACCATCCCACTTGATTACCTTTTTCCACATTGAGCAGTTTATGAATACTTTTGAGTACAATTATTCAACCAGTGAGGAACCTGTATTACAATAGTTTAATCCAAACTGTGTTTCCTTAGTTTATTTATAAGTATGCTGTGGAAAGCTATATTGAAAGACTTACTAAAGTTGAGGTATATCCCATTCACTGTGCTCCCTTGAGCTCTTTGAAATTAAATTAACTTTTGAGTGCTAAAATCCAATACTGTAACTTTGCTTAGAGCCCAAATTGAACAATCTTCTGGATATGGCATAAGCTGTTTAATTGGGCTGCTTGGCTGCCAGAATACTAGGGACTGTAGAAATTAGCAAAATAGAAGCTGAATTGATAAGTATATTGTCCTTTGTGGCATTGTAGAACAACATGTATAATAACTTTTAGGCCATGTTGTGTTTATAGATTCCTTGCAGGGCCCCTGCCCTTCCGAAAAAAAAGGCCTTTTACAGATACCACACAGCCATCACAATTCTCTTGGCTTTTAGGAACTGTAGATGCCCTGCATATTTTCAGCATAACTTTCCTCATAAGAACAAGCAAAGTGCAGAGGCCAAAAGATAGAATAGCTGGGATTTGGAAGGAATTTCTTGTAGTAGAACTGACCTATTGCAATTTGAAACCAATATCATGCTGCCTACAAGATAACTCAGTTGTGACATCTAATGTATTTTTAAAACTTCTAGAGACTAAAGCCAATTATTCTTGTTTGTCTGGAGCATGCCTAGCACGTAATGAAAATTACCCTAAACATGCTGTAAGTGGGCCTGCTATACACATTATTATACAGGTAAACTTTTTTAGACTGTCAGGCCTTTTGTTCTCTGAAGACAGATTTTGAAATTCTGATTTTATAAGGTGCTTATCCTTTTTAAAAAAACTTGTTGAAAAATTCATTTTCTTTTATCAGAATCGTGTTTGTTAGCTTTAGTGTAGTTACTGTACAGACAAGTACAGTAATGTCAGTCTATTCAGCCTGATTGATTTAATTGCTTTTGTTTTCTAGCGGTGATAGCAAGAAAACTGAAAGATCTTCAAATAAAATTAATTAATTTGAGTTTTTAATGAAGTGGATTTCTTTATCATGAGGAAGTACTTTTTTACAAAATCCTTGGGGAGAATATTTTTGTTTCAGAATCTCAGTGTTCAAAACACTTCTCAAGTTATGTTTGGAAGTTCATGCATTTCTAATTTGGAATAGTTAGCGATTGCAATTAAATGTGTAGCTGAACAAAGTGTTCTGTTTACAGTGTGTTTTGAAAGAAGACTGAGTGCACTGTGTGCATACTCCTGTGAAAAGAGATTTGTAGCTTGCTCAAGAGCCAGCTGATTGCAGCAGACTTGGATTTTAACAAAGGGTGCAGCCCTCAACCAGTATTAATTTTGGTCATCATTGTTCTGCCTGAGCCAGCTGAGCTCCCTCTGAGCTCTCTTCACTTCCTGAGGAAGACCATTTTTAAAGTAGATTGGTGCCATAAGCTCTGCATTAGTGCACCCTGAAGCTCACAAACTCAATTTTATGGGTAGGGGAATAAATTGAGAATGGAGGGGATAGCTTTCTTTCACTTCTTCATAGTGAAAGAAGAAAAGAGTAGAGGCTTGTTCCTTTCCATCAAGAAAAAAAAGAATGACAATTTTCCTGCTCTGTTGTGTGCTGTGTTTCAAGTTAATTTTCAAGTACATTGAAAATGCTGCCGGAAGGGGGAGATTTACCGGAAAAGACTTGGGATTCTAGACATTATATTGGAGTCTGAACACTGGATAGGACATTTCTGTTCTACACTTTGTCTTATTGCAATGAGAAAATATTGCATTTACTTCTGTTTTCTCTCCGCCGCTTAAATTCAGGACTTTTTACGTCTTAATTCTTGAAGAGTCGTAATTCATTGGTTACTTCTGTTAATGGAATCTCAGCTACATTCATAAGAGAGACTGCTCCAGTTTCCTCATGCACACAATTTTTCCTAATATAGTGGTTATTTTTTCAATTCTGTGAATACTGTATTTACCCAAATCCAAGATGACTTTGAATTTAAGGCAACCTCCTCAATTATATTTTGTATATGTGAAATGTATTAATTTGTTATAATTTTCAATTTGTATTGAAATTTTCAATTTGTATTGAATCGAATTATTGGAGAGTCAACTTAAATTCATCCTTCCTGCTGCTGCAGTGGGGAAGGCAGCAGCCAGGAAGGCAGGTGGCCCCCACTTCTTGTTCCCCCTGCAGCCTTCCCCCCACCATGATTCCTGCCTCTGCCCTCTCCCCTGCCACAGCCTCTGCCCACTGCCTGCTTCCCACAGCCTCTACCCCCTCCCCCCGCAGCCTCAACTTTCCCCATTCCCCACTACTTACCATCAGGCATATCTCTGGCACTGGTTCCATTCCCTCCTGGGCAGGGAGCACATGCAGGCTTCAGCCCCTTCTTAGCCTCATAGCAGTGTCCTGGGACTGGAGATGCTGCTGTCTCTGCTGTGTGGCTGGGAAGGAGTTGGAGTTTGCATGTGCTCCCTGCCTGGGAGGGAATGGAGCCAGAGCCAGGCCTACAGTAAGTGGGGTGGTGGGAGAGGAGGAGGGCAGGCAGCTGCTGCAGTTGTGACTCTGGGGCCAACCTGGTCTTGGGCCAGATTTAGAGCCTCGGCAGCCGCCTGCTCTCCCCACCCCCTTCTCCTTGTACTTGAATCCAAGACAGAGGACTTATTCTCTCATGTTAAATGGTGAAATAAACCTTGTCTGGGATTTGAGTGCATACAGTAATATCTATATATTATGGTAATGTCTTCATTTGCTTTCTTTGACTCCCTTATTGCTCCCTTTTTTAGTCATTGGGTACCGTCACTGATCACATAGGGTCTCTTCTTCTTTCCTATTGTGTAATTGTTTTGTATGAGCATTCCTTATAGTGCACGCTAGTCATTTCCAGTCTCTTCATCTTTGTGTCTCATTCTTATTATTAAAAAATTGATCATTCTGTTCTTGCTGGGCCAAAGTCTGCCATTTTTCTCCACGTCCATTACTGTCAGAGAGACAGTGACTCTTGACAGAATCCTCCTAAACTGCCTACATAATTTTCAAGCAGACAGTTGTTCAGTTCTGTTTATGATATCTGTTGGACTTTTCTGTCTTATTATATCTGTGTCTTAGCTAATACCTACATCTGGGTTGTCCAATTGCATGCAGCCCCCAAGCTCCCACCCAACCACTACTCCCCCTGTTGCTCTGGTTGCAGCAGTAGCTGGTGTTGTGGAGCACCTCCTCCCTCCTGCAGCTTTTGCTGCATGCCTGCACCCCAGTCAGTGGGTTAGTATGGCATGGTGCAGTCTGTGTTTCTGGGGGATTGTGCAGCCCAGAGTGCCTGGGATGTGCAGTACCATAGGGGAGTCCACAGGAAGCTGAAGGTAAGGCAGGATGCCCCCTCCATGTGGGGGAGTGGCTGCCTATGCACACGTGATACAGCAGGGTAGGAGGAGCCATTACCCACATGCATGCTAATGGGGCATGCAGCCTGGAGATCCTGTGGCCCCTGCTAGTGCTGCCTCTGCAGTGTGAAGCCCCCACTATGCAGCTTGTGGACATATGGGCCCTGGCTGCTTTGAAGTTGGACAGCCCTGACCTAGATAATCAGGTTCTCCCTGTGACTCCAAATCCTGGAGCTGTGACATTAGTATTATCTGGGTAAGAAGAATTTTAGCTGATTTGTATTCTAGCCTGTAGCAACAGATGACTGAGGTTACCCTCCTTTCAACTGGTTCTGGTAAACCATAACCACCGACTCCAAATTCAGATAATTTTCTTTTCTCGTTTTTTGGCTCTTGTATAGTTTGTTTTCTACTTTCCCCTTTTGTAATTCCCTTCATAATTTCTTCCTTTTAAGATGAATGTTTTAATCTGCATTCACTTTCAAGTTTATACATTAATGCTGACCACAGAGCCTTCCCCTAGTCTGGTCCAATTTCAACTTGTCTGGTCCTAATATATTCTCTGCTAAGAGAATGCTTCATTTTATTTGTTAATGCCAATGCTTCATTAATTCCATTAATGCCAGCACTTAGTTTGAATTTCTTCTCCATTGACTATCTCTGTCAATGGTGCCTCCCACCCTGCTGTACTCTTCTTCATATTTCCTGGTGTCTTTGTCTGTAGGGCTTCAGAAGTTCTCTCTGCTGGACTGGCTGAACATATACACCTTTTAAGTGGCTTTAAGCACTCATTATTTGGCTTAAAGTTATGCCATTTCAGGGCAGAATTATATCCAATCTGCCCAAATTTGTTCCTGTTCCATTACTGTGTGGCCACTTCCCACAGCTATACCACCCAAGTTGAAGTTCTCCAGTATTCCCCCCTCCCCCCCATGCCCATCTCCTGCTTGCTGCTGCCTAAACAATTCAGCTACCTGTGGCAAGTCAGGGTGTCCCTGACTCCCTGCACATGTGGGAAGATGTGGGGGAAATGTTTCCCCTCTCCATCTTTCTGGGAGACCTGGGCTCTACTCCTGCCAGGTAGGGTGTTCCTGGCTTCATGCATGGGTGAAGGGAAGTGGAGGCAATTTCCTCCCACACACCGTGTGCTTGCTGCAACCCTGGAGCTCTGCCAATGGAGAGCAGTAAGCCAGTCCTACTCTTAGGCCCACCCCTGCTCAGCAAGCCACTAGTGGCAAGTCACAGCTGTGCAGGTGAAGGACAGTCGGAGCAGGTTTTTCGCTTTACCGTATGACTGCCACTAAGTGGACAACACTAAGCTGATTAACATTTGTTTGGCTTGCAACATAAGGTCTAATAAGGCCCTAAGACTGCTCTACTTTCCTGTACTTTCTGTCTAGCTGATGGTATGTTGTCTTGTCTGTCTTGTTCTCCTGTGGAGAAAAGAGGTGGAAATTATTTGAATTCCTTCAGTTGTTTGTGGTTGTTGGTTGTAGCCGTGTTGGTCTAAGGCAGGGGCGGGCAATTATTTCAGGCAGAGGGCCGCTTACTGAGTTTTGGCAAGCCATTGAGGGCCGCATGACAGGCAACCAGGGGCGGATAAATATTAATTTTCTAAATTTTTTTAGGGAGCCCGTGGGCTGGATAGAATAGCCTGGCGGGCCACATCCGACCTGTGGGCCGCATTTTGCCCACCCCTCGTCTAAGGGCATAGGCAGACAAGGTTCTTCTCGTAAATGTGGCATCTTTTATTAGACCAACTAAATAGTTGGAAAAATTTGTTCTTTGCAAGCTTTCAGGTAACAAACACCCTTCTTCAGGCACAGGGAGGGTGTTTGTACCTGAAAGCTTGCAAAGAACAATTTTTCCAACTATTTAGTTGGTCTAATAAAAGCTATCACATTTACCCAAAGAACCTTGTCTGCCTTCAGTTCTTTGTTTCTTTCTAGGTCATGAGCCAAACCTTTTTGCTTTAGGTACAGGAACTCTGCCTTAATTTTTGGAGAGAGCAATCCACTTGATACCTCTAATGATAGTACATGGTGTGGGGGCAGAGCTACTTTTGTTCTAGTTGTATACTTTCTTATTCTGGCACCATATAACAACTGTCTCATTAATTGGTTAGGTTTTTTGCAATTCCCACTTTAGATTCACCTTCTCTGAGTCCATTGCAGTCCCCTTTCTAGTTCTAGTACTTCTAATTTCCTGAGAGAGTTTGAGGTGAGATTTCTTTCCATTAGCACTAGGTGATCTGACACTCCCCAACTAATTTTAAATGTCACAGGCTATATCTATATCCTGATATTATAAAATAACCACGCCACCTACCTACTCCTCCAGATCCTCATGTCTTATCATATTACTGCTGCATATGGTATTTTCTTTCTTAAAATAGTTTTCTTTTTCCAAGTAAAATTGAGAAGCTTACACGATGGTTTTAGTTGACAGAAGTAAAACAAAGCAGCAGTTAAACTCAGAGGAGGTAAAATTAGAAGGAAAAATTATCTAAGTAATATCATCCTCGATCCCCAAGTTATACTGAATGCTGCCTGCCAGATTTATTCTGTATAGTCAGAGTCCCACTCTCACCTTGGTTTAAGGCTGTAGGATGGAAGGTCCACCACAAAAGTGGATTAGAGTTGTGATGCTAGAAAGCACCCTGACCGTCCTTTTACTACTAGAGTTTGTTTTTGTCTACCTTCAACTGGGTGGTGAGGTCAGGATGGGAGAAATGAGGTGATTCATCCCTCAACAAGTCTGAAGAGAAGTCAGGAATAGAAACCACCACCCTTTGGGTTGCACTTGAGAAAAATGTTTTACCAAACTTCAGAATTGTTTCATAATGACTTGGTCATTAAAATTCAAGTGCAAGAAGTGTTGAGCATTGTTTGCAGCTAAGGCAGGATGTTTTGACTGCCAGTACTCAAAAGCTGCCAGTACTTAAAAACTTCTTGGCTCGAGGATCTTGCTTGACCACTCAAGCTCAAACCAATTGCTAAATTTGGGGTCAGGAAGGACATTTTTTTTTTGCCTTCCTCTATAACGTGGGGTGTCATCTTCCTAGGATCTTCTGGGCATAGCTTAATTCATAGATGTTAGGGTTGGAAGGGACCTCAGTAGGTCATCGAGTCCAACCCCCTGCCCTGGGCAGGAAAGAGGGCTAGGATCAGACGACCCCAGCTAGGTGCTTGTCCAAATGCCTGGCAGATAGCTGTTTGCTCCTCAAACACCCAAATAAATAACACAAGAGCAAACTACTATCACAACCCTGAGCCTGGCTCAATAAATCAGGATTTATTTTAAACACAAGGAAGGATTTTCTCACTTGCCCTCGAATCCCCAAATGGTCTAGTTTCCTAGAGTGGAATCCTTACGTTTTTCCTTGTGCTTTGATTTGGAGCTAACCTGTGAAGTGGGGGAAGACCCCTTTGTGCCTTTTCTTTCCCACAACAGCAGGGCTTTGGCAGTTCACTCATTTCCTCTGCTTTTACCTGTGGCATGTAATATGGGATGTTTTCAGTACTTTTGGTTTTGTCCCTTGCAGCTGACATGCAAGGGGGTTTGATGTGGGTGATTTTTAGGACTCTTTGGGCAAATCTTTCCAATCCTATATATGACATATTGGTATATTGGAGCAAGCATTTTAAGGTACTGTTTTACATTACAAAAAAGCAATCTTCTGGTGAGTAAGTTTCTACGGTAACTCTGCAAACTTCCCTTTTTGTGTTAAGTAGTTCACGCCCACTTTAGCAACACAACAGCAAAATGTCTGAACTTCGTATTAACCTTTCAGTACCGGTGGTGTCTGCAGTGCCATACTGGTACAGAAATACACATTTTCCCAAGTGCAGACAATGCATTACATATTTTTATCTGTGTAACAGAATAGTTTTTGCCATATTGGCTAAAAAAACAGTTCTATTAATTAACTCTGCCTGGCATACTTATAATTGATTATTATAAATGCACAAGGAATACAGTTTCCCAGGTGCTTAAGAAAATCTGTTATGTTATGCTTTTTTTATTATATGCATTTGCAAAATGATTCTCAGGGCAATTTATTAAGCATAACCTTTCAAAAACAGTCTTCAGTTGAAATTGTTCATATTTTAACCAATTGCTAATTGCATTTCAATGTCAGTCATTTTGAGTGAATTAAACTTCTAAAAGCCATCCTTGTGTGAATACAAAAGAAAATTAAAAAGATTAATGCAGCCTGAATATGTATGGGTATTTATTTTTTCCATGTCAGTTACGGCATTCGCAGTATCAGGTAGCATCAAAATATTTCAAATTATCGCATCATATGACTGACTAAAAGATTTATACCAAAATAACGTTGGACCTGCTAAAAGCAGATAGTAAATGAATATCAGTGTAAATGAATTCTTGTGATTGACTTTAATGCATCTGTATTGGATTAGATGTAGGAATCACTTGGTAATATTTTGTGGCTTGTGTTCTTTGTCAGGCCAGACCGCTCTTGGTCTTCTCTCTGGTATCATGTAAACCAGTACAGCCTGTTCCATGGCAGGTTGTCGGCGACTAAACTGGTGTCCCCACCTGGCCTAGCCTGGGTGAGGAGGGTGTGTCAATACCGGACAGGATTAAAAACAAGACCTGTCAAAGGGTGGATGAGCTCCCTGCAAGCCAACAACCATCCCTACCTGGGGAGGAGGTGGACAAAGCCAGGCCACTGTGCCCAAAGAATTACCAATGATGCAAAGCAACTCAATTAAACTGGGAGGGCTGTTACAGCATCTAAGGTGACCTAATGTTTGCAGTGGCCTCAGGGCTGACTTGTTTTGTGTTCTGCTGTAGGTTAGACTAGATGTTCATAATGGTTCCTTCTTGTTTTATGTTCTGTGCATGGGAGCAAAGTAGGTTGTCACTTTTAACTCAGAATAAGAAATGGGAGCCAGAAGTGTTTAGTCTAGATCAGGGTGTTACTCAACTGAATTGGGAGGCCAGAGCTGGACTTTGGGGTTCTTGCAGGCTGGACGATCTACTTCTAGATCTGGCATATGGGTCTTTTTTCCGTGGCTGCCAGAACTGCAGTGTTGGATGGCCAGCACCTGGGGGTTAACACCACTGCTGCTTGCTGCTCTACTAGCCATTTGTATGCCAAACACCAGCTGAAAACTGGAAATTAGGCAGCAGGTAAGGGCCAGGACAGCATTAATGCCTTGGGTACTAGGCAGTCCTGGTGCAGCAGCTCTGGCAGGCACAATGAGAAGTAGCTCTCTGGGTCAGATCTGGAGAAGAAGCCGTGCAGATGAGCCACCTCCATGGGTTGGATCTGGCCCACGGACCATATGTTTAATACCTGGTCTACAGGTTATTTCTTTGAATCAGAACAAAGATGATACCTAATATCAGTTTCTTAGCCAATAGAATCTAGGACAGTGATTCCTCAACTTTATGCAACTTCGTGAAGTTGTTTCTTCTAAAATACTTTCCTAGACAAAATACTATCTAATGTTCCTGGGCAAATTGTGTGATAATATATGTGAAGATAAACTCCTTCCTTATCCCTTCAGTGACTGAATGATGTTTTGACGCATGAGACTTGCTAACCCATATATAACCTATATAATTGCAAATGTTGTCACTCATACTATTGTACAGCTCTCTTTAAAATCAACACTATGTTGAATATCTGGAGTTAACTATGCTGATGTCTTTTTGGTAGTTTTTTCTGAGTTAACCCATCTTAGGGCTATAACTGTACCCATACTTCAGACCAGTGCAGCATTGGAGTAAGTTTAATACATTTACATCAAATGCCACAGTGCATATAAAAATAGAATCATAGACTCATGGAATCATAGAAGTAGGGTCGGAAGGGACCTTGTAGATCTTCAAGACCGACCCCCTGCCTGGGCAGGAGGGAAACTGGGCTGAAATGACCCCAGCCAGGTAGGCATCGAGCCGCTTCTTAAAGACCCCCAAGGTAGGAGCCAGTACCACTTCCCTTGGAAGTTGGTTCCAGATCCTAGCCGCCCTAACTGTGAAGTAGTTCCTACGGATGTCTAATCTAAACCTACTCTCCAGCAACTTGTGGCCATTATTCCTTATCGCAGGGGGCGCTAGGGGAAACAAGGTCTCCCCCAAACCCTTCTGGTCCCCCCTCAGCCTTCTCTTGTGAAGGCTGAACAGGTTCAAGGCCTGTAGTCTCTCATTGTAGGGTCTGCCCTGCTGTCCCCGGATCATGCGGGTGGCCCTCCTCTGGACCCTCTCAATGTTGTCCACATCCCTCTTGAAGCGGGGTGCCCAGAACTGGACACAGTACTCCAGTTGTGGCCTGACCAGTGTCGCGTAGAGGGGGAAGATCAATGGACAATAAGTCTAAATACAGTTTAATGCTACCTATGTGTAGCAACTACACATGCCATATCAGTAAAACAAGCTCAAGAAAACATGCATGATACTCCACTAACACCTCAAAATATTGTAGGTGTGTTAACAAAAACACTGCAGCTTTGAAGCTATCTAAACCTAACATTTATCATAAACAAAGATTGGGAGTAGGCTCAATGTACAGAATCATAGAAAACAGGGCTGGAAGGGTCCTCAGGAAGTAATCTAGTCCAACCCCCTACTCAAGGCAGCATAATCTGTCAAAACCATTCTACCCAAATATTGTTTAACCTGCTCTTAACTTCCGATAATGGAGATTCTATAACTTCTCGTTCTGTTCCAGTGCTTAACCTCCTTCATAGTTAGAAAGTTCCTCCATAATATCCAACCTAAATTTCTGTTTTTCAGTTTACAGTAATTACTACTTGTCTTGTTCCCTGTGGTGACAGAAAATAGTCACCATCCTTTTTATAACCGTCTTTGAATAAAAGGTCATTTTTGAATCCCCCTTAATCTGCTCTTCTCCAGATGAAATAATCCCAGTTCTTCAACCTTTTCTTGGAAATCATGTTTCCTTCCAGTTTGTGTACTTGATTGGTCCATCCTAAATTGTCCTTACTGAATTTCATATTAATTTTGGACCATTTTTTTTCCAGTTTATCTGTTTTTGGATCCTAATCTTCTGCAGTGCCTTCTGCAACACCTTCCCATTTTGTGCACCATCTGCAAATATGCAACTTCCCTCAAGTCGTTAATGAAGATTTTGAACCATACCAAAGCCAGAAAAGATCCTGGGGGAACCCCATTCAGTACAACCTCCCAATTAGACTTTGAACCACTGAGGACTGCTTTTCCAGCACAATGATCCAACCAATTACAAAAGGACTTAGATTAGATTCTTGTTACATGAGCTGTACAAAAATGGATTTTCATAAGCAGTAAAGCATTAAACACATTTCTCTTGAATGTTATCACACTAAATACATTGCATCCTTGCCATACATTTTATTTTTTTCTCTCTCTTAATTATTAATCACTTGGTATATCAGCATAGATCCACAGCTGATCAAGCCATTCATTCATAACCTTAGCCATTCAGCTATTTTCAGTCACTTTGCATCTGTGTTGTTGCTTTTGTACAGCTGTTTGTTGCTGAAGATTTTATACTAAGAAAGTCTCTTTGCCCATTCAAATTTTAATTCATTAAGGCAAAAATGAGCCCTCTGCAACTGCAGCAACAGGTTTTGTGCCTTTTGTGTCTTCTGCTAATATTGAACATGTTTATCAAATTGTCTGAGAAACAGAGTTCTTAGCTACTTATTGGAACATTAAAACCAAGGGAAAATGTTGCTACATAAGTCAGATTATGATGTAGTAGTATCCCATGACAGAAAAAAGAGGAATTGAAGATGGACATCTCTAAGAATGCCAAAGTCGTCTGACAAAATGACCTTAAATAGTTCTGCTTCTGTGAAACAAATGGGGCTGTTGAGCAAAATAAGGTCTAATTTAAGATGCTTCTATAACAGTGGTTCCCAACCTTTTTTGTACTGCGGACTGGCACAGGAGCAGAGCCAGCTGCCTCCCTCCTGGGGCTGCTCTTCTGCCTGGCTTTTACCCCACACGTGCCTGTGAGTGACAGAAGCCGCTCGCCCAGGCAGATAGATAGGGGTCCAAGTCGGGGGCTCATGCTACGACCCGGCAGCCAAGCTTTCACGGCCTGGCACCGGGCCACGGTCCAGTGGTTGGGAAACTCTTGTCTATAACACTAATCACTGCAGCATCTAGGAGCCATATACAAATACAGCACAGGGTGCCCTATAAACTAAACTTTCAAAATACCATTTACCTTCAAATTTTTCTAAATGTTTACATATTCTGGATGTGCCACCTAACAGGTTTAGCAAATTATTGTGATATATTCCAGTCTTTCTTAGCTAGTCACATAGCTTGTATGCCTGTAGTAGCTAAATGCCTGTAGTAATGGAACGTCTCAGTCTTTAATGTGTCAGGGATGTATTTGGTAGCCGTGTTGGTCTGAAACAAAAAGAAATGCAAAACTCTAGAGTGCTTGGTTCAGAGATGATACCAAATACATCCCTGTAACAAGGAAAAGCCATATTTTAGCTGATTTTGGAAATATAAATGTCATTGCTGGACAAGAAAGAGAGATTTTTTTTGAGCTTCCCTACTTTTCTGACATCTGACACCTCCAGGGATGAGAACAGCCTTATCTGCACATCAAGGAGCAACTCCCACAAAGGACTCTCAGGGACTCAGGGGAAGAGATATCCAGCCTCAAAATTCCCTTGTGCAAAATGAAATGTATTTTCTACCTAAGAGGATTTTTACAATCTTGGATTTGTCCTCAGCCTGAAGAAGGGTGCATGTGTCTGAAAGCTTGCAAAGAAAGATATTTTTTTTTGCCATTTCTTAGTTGGTCTAATAGGTATAATATCTGAACCAAGAGTTCTAGAGTTTTGCATTTCTTCTTCACAGTCTTTTAAGTCTTTATCCTGAATATAGCCCTCTGTCTATGAGATAGAGGGGAAGACTACTACTCCCATTTTAGATGGGAGCAGAGGCAAAGTTACCTGCCAAAGATCATACAGGAAAGCTGAAGTGGAGAAAAGAACTGAACCCAGATCTCCCAACTCTTAGGCCAGTTGCCTTTATCATGTGGTCAGCCTCCATCTCATGTTATGTTGGTAGCTTTTTTAACATTTGGTGCTTCAAAAATATATGGACATTTTCCCTGTGAAATAAGTTTTTACCTCATCTAACTTCACATTTGTACACAGGAGAAATGTCTAGTAATGTGATACAAAACTTCTCTTGCAGTTGCTGAGAGCACAGCAAAGTGTTTGACTTTAGGTTTAACAAGCCTCATTTATTGCTGACTGGTTAAAACAGGGGAAACGAATTTTTCCTAGCTATTTTAAAGTTAGTTTGAAATGTAAAATCATTTGTTGAATACTTGAATATTAAGGCTAGGGACATAGGCAGACAAGGTTCCTTGGGTGAATTTGATATCTTTTACTAGACCAACCCAAATAGTTGGAGAATAGTTATTAAGCAAGCTTTTGAGTTCAAAAACCCTTCGTCAGGCTCAGGAAGCTGCAGCAGTTGGTGTGTGCTCTTCCTGGATGGAATGAAAAGTAAAGAAGCCAGGGGCTGGGCTGGGCTGGGGAGTCAGTTGCCAGGCAGATTATATGTATCAAAAATCCAATGTCTATGTTTAATCCATGATCTCTGGTATCCAGGAGGTTGATGAAATGGAGCTCATAGGCTTGTCTCTGGGAAGTGTTGTGTAAGTTTCCCTTGAGGATCAGGACTGAGAGATTGGAGAGAGAGTGGCCCTCCTGTGAGAAATGTGCCCCCACCGGTAATTGGGTATTTCTGTCTTTGATAGATTTCCGGTGTGCGTTCATTCTGGTGCGCAGTTGTTGTTTGGTCTCTCCTACATATTTTCCATCAGGGCATTTGGTGCATTGGATGAGATATATTACATTTCTGGAGGTGCAGCTGTAAGATCCTGGGATGCTGATGGCTCTGTTGTGGGGTGTAGTAATAGTGGGGGTGGTGGAGATGTGTTGGCAGGTTTTGCATTTCTTGTCCTGGCATGGTCTGGATCCTTTTGGTGTGTTCTGGGCTTGAGGAAGTTTGCTTCTGGTGATGAGGTTGGCGAGGTTCGGTGCTT
>NW_005842567.1:527511-550170 GCF_000455745.1 Alligator sinensis | reverse complement strand
GATTGTTGAATTTCTGATGGAACTCAATCAGAGATTGTAGGTTTTCAGTCCAAATGATGAAGATGTCATCGATGTATCTTAAGTATAGCAAGGGTTTGATGGTGCAGTTCTTGAGGAAGTCTTCTTCCAGGTGGCTAGAGACAGACATTCAAAAAGCCTGAGCCTTAATTGATGCAATCTTTGCAGGTTAGTTTAACCTGGCTAGGCTGAACCTCTTTGTAATTATACAGATATCTCCTCTGCACTGACGAAAAACAGGCATATGCCTACAGTGGCTCAGGCTAGAAGCCAGGGGGGTGCTAGAGAAGCCCTCCCTCCCTCCCTCCCTTTCCATAGTGCTGAGCTGAGGAGGGCATGGCCAGGCCCAGGCAGAATGCTCTTATTAGGGAGGGCTTCCCCATTCCTTGCTCCCCCTTGCTGCTTCTGACCAGCTCAGCAGGGAGTTGATAACAGGATTTAGCAGCCCATCAACAAAACAAAAGCCTCTCACATTAGTCCAAGCTCTTCTTAAACAACTTTTTCCAAGAAAAGAACATTACCAGCTGACCTCTTGATTAGCTCCAAAAAGCCCTGAATGGACACTGTCCTTTCTGCTTTTGTCCAGTTTGCCTTGCACAGACATCTTTCAGCATTAGCTAGTATACCACATGCTGGTTACAGTCCCTGTTGTGGGAGAGGGGAGGGGAGACTCCCTACTGGGGGGAAGGGGAGAGCCAGGCAGACCCTGCTGTGCTTGCAGTCTCTGCCGGTGCTCCAGCCAGGGAGCAGAGGGGAGGGGAGCGGCCAGCCCAGCTCTGGAGCAGAGCCCCACCCAGGGCTGCAAAGGGGGACTCTGGTTTAAGTTAAACTGATTAAACCAGTTTGACCCGCATCAGTTAAGTCCGATACCACATTCAACCAGGTTTATCTCAAACTGGTTTCAGCCATTTTCAAACTGGTTTATGTGCACTGAACGTCTGTTCTTTATAGGTTGAAAACAGTTTCTGATCACTGTCACAACCCAAAGGTGTGATTTTTGTTTTGTGTGCGCTTTGGCAGCACTGAATTATGTTCCCGCTAAATTACAGCTTCTTTGCACGGTGGAGTTTTCTGCTGCAGAGGAAAGCCCCGGTGCAAAAGAATTCCCGCCAATTTGTAGCTTTCTTTGCAGTGTGCATTTCTTTGTTGCAGCACAGAAATGCTCGTTGCAAAGAGTTCCTGCCATTTGTATTCTAATTCGAGTCCCATTATTGGCTTGCGTGAAATTATTCACACGTGGCGACTAGTGATTGGCTTGCTAGCCATATAAAAGGCTTGAGTGGTTTCTGCCCAAGTTGGAGGACTCCACGAACACCAGGAAGAGGAGACTTCACGCTGTGTGAAGATCTCTAAGCGCTGTGGAGCCTTTTAGACCCAGTGCATTTCAAGCAGGCAACAGAGGTCTGATCAGCCTCTAGCCTCTCCCCGTCACCAAGCGCAAACCTCGACGTACCCCTCTCCCTGCGCGCAAAAGGATCCACAGAGCCTCAACAACACCGTAGGAGTGATCCGAGTATTGTCTGAGTCCTCAAACGAGGATTTAAGCGGAGCTGTGCCTGGGAAACTGTCCAGCCTACACCGCGACCATCTTCAGTGTAAGTAAACAATCTTGAATCAACCATTACGCGTCCGTGCCTAATTCCAGCATGTCGCCTGTTCTCTCCGACCCAGCGTGCCTGGGCTGCTGGCCACAGCCCGCGCGGCGCGAAAAAGGGCCTGGACCGCTCCCGGCCCGCACAATCACTTAAACTGGTTTATGTGTAATGTCTGTCCCTAGCCTAGGTGTCACAGATTTTTTTGAGATAGAAGGGAAGTGTTCAAAACTTAAATAATTTTTACATGATCAAAAACCTTATTTTTACCACCAGGTTTTGGCTTCTGGTTAAACTGACATGTTTTCCTGTCTCCTCTGCTTAGTCAGAATTTACATGGCTTTTTGGATTGTTTCTGATAGCTCATTGCTATTTTTTTCTAATAAAAGCTTAAAAACCACAAGTCGTCATACCGTTCTGTACTGCATGATACTTGTTTTCTAGGCAGTGAGTCTTTTGAACAACCCAAGAATTCCACCCCCCCCTCCCCCTAAGATTAGGACTAGAAGGGACCAATGTAATCCTCTTTGAATAAGAAGGAGCAATGGACTTATGAACACTATTTAAAATGTACTGTATATTAAATTTGAAGAAACTGAGAAATGTTGGGTAGGCACTTTAAGAATGTTAAGTAATTTTTTTTCAGTTTGTTACTATATGTAGACCAAGCAAAATTTCTGTTGTATAGCAGTTCATGAGATCTCTTGATTTTCTTCTAGGATGTCTTCCTAGAAATGTCTCCAATGTCAGATTTTATAGTAGCTCACATAATTTTAAAGATCTTTAAATCACTTTGTAGACAAATCTTCCTTCTTACAGGAGGCTAAAAATGCAAAGATGGATTCATGGTGGCTTTGTATAGACCATGAACGGTCTGATGATCATACTAAATTACTTTCAAATAAATGACATAGTACACCACCTCAATTTCCAAACTGAATTTGGTAAGTTGTGCATATTAGTATATTTGTGACACAAAACAACAAGTCAAGCAAGGTTCTTATCCTGAAGAGTTTCATTGCATTTGCGGAGTTACAATGCATAGAGTTAGAGAGCATATCTCAAAAATTGAAGCAAATAATTGGGAGCAGTGGACAAAGAAAAGGAAGTGTGGAGGAAGTATAGAGGGTGGTTGGTTTTGACTTTCCTTCTCCTTTTCTTCCAGTGTCTGCCGTGGTCTTGACTCAAGACCATTTTTTCCCCAAGTGAAAATTCAGTTCAAGTCTCATTCAGGTTTTAAACATCTAAAATAAGTCCCTCTTTCTAGATGTGTATGGATTTCCTCCGCTTGAACAGTAATGTTTTTAGCAATAGAGTGTGTATAGCTTTGATATAGTTAGTCTTATACAAGATCAGAAATTTGATGTCTGATATTCTTGAGAAACATACACAGCAGGACTGTGACTCTTGGGCTAATTGTACAATTCCCAAATTGACCATTTGCCATTCCCATTTTTGCTAAATCTTTTAAATTCAGGTTGCAAAAAGGAAAATTCCTTCCTTAATCTGTGTGTTTAATTAAAGAAGCTCATTTTACAAAAGCCCTTAAAATATATCCATTCAAACTTTTAAACCTACAAAGCTGGAAATAGATTTTAAGTATGCTTAAATATACTCGTAGAGCAGCAGTCAGGTTTTTTTTTTTCATGCTCAAAATCTTGGACTTTTCATAAATTCTTCTAGGCTGGGCAGATAATAGAGAAGCTTGGTAGTAGTAATTGTTTTAGCATTGAATTAAAATGGTGATGTGTGACTGGTGAACATGGTATCACAATGTAATTAAACAAACTAATGTGTAGCTATGACAGCTGCTTCCCTGTGAGAGTGATTGATATAAGCTTAATAGCTTTTTTCAGCAAGCTACATTTGCTGCAATTGTAGCAACATTTTCTCATTCAGTTGTAACTTTATAGTCTAGAAAACCTTCCTTTGCTTCTTGTACTCACCCCACTGATGTGGAATTTAGTGGTGTAGGGATTTGGAAAAGTAGCATTAAAAAAAGCCTGGCTCAAAGCAGAGGAGAACTCCTCTTCCATTCAGGTTTTCTAGTCTTCTCTATGCTGAATTGTTATCAAATATCTCCATATTCTCTTGACTGGTTCATATTTCTCCTCTTATTTTTAACTACTGAGAGTTGAAGAGGTTAGACTTGGCTTTGTGATATTGTTGTCTGTGGTAGAAGCTACATTTATTTTTTAAGAAGTCTCATTTCTTTGTCTGAAAGAAGGCAGACTAGAGATGCACTTTATAAACTAAATCACAGATGCCTAAGCTTTTGTGAGCCTGAGCCTACTTTCTCACACTGTGAAAGCACATGTACGCTATCAAACAGAGAGAGAGAGAGATTTTACTACAAAAGGGAAGGGAGAACAGAGGTAGGGGAAGGGGAGGGAATTGTGCTGGGAGAGACAAAAAGTAATAATCCCACAGGGACAAAGGGTAAAAAAAAAACAACAATCTAATCCAGGTAATAGGATAAGAATCTGTAGTCCCTATTTAGACCATGCTTAACAGAATCAAGTCTGTACATGATTTCTTGTTCTGCAGTTTCTCATTCAAATTATTTAAAAAAAATTTTTTTTGTTTAAAAATAGTTATCCTGAGGTCAGTGATAGACTGTCCAGGTAGGTTAACAGGTTCTGTCACAGGCTCCGCTGTCTTTCTGGTGTTGAAATCAGCAGTGCTCCTTCTTTCCCTCCCTCCCTTCCCTGTCTTCTGTATTCAGGTCACTTTCTCTGGGTGTGATTACACATGCTTTTACATGCTCCTAAACTTAATGTGCATTTTCCTAATGTGCATAAAGACAATTTAGGCACGCACCTATATGTACACGTGCTATGTATGGTTCATTAACGTGATGTGCCAACCAACTTGGGAGTATCTACACGTACATTAAAGCACTTCAGCTGTTTGCGCTTCTATTTGATACCTGCAAAATTTGATATCTAAAGTCGCCATTTTTAAGGCACATTAAGGGTGCTCTCATGTAGACCTGCGCCCTTAATGCACCTTAAAAAATGGCTAATGCATCTTAAAACGGCACGTGTAGATGTGCCCTCTGTTGAATAGACTGCTCTGTGCATGTCCTTTCACAGCATCTGAGGAAGTGAGCTCAGACCATGAAAGCTTACACATCTCTGTTTTAGTTAGTCTATAAAGTACTTCTCTTCCCTACCATCTGCCTGACCTAAGACTAACGCAGCTAACTATCCCTCTCTGTTCATTTTTTGGTTGGCCACTGTTTTAACCTATCAATAAACAGCTCATGTTGGAAATTGGCTCAGAAAACCAGGCCACAGTGAAGATGACAGTTAAGCAGCACACAACATGTCTTTTGATAAAAGATAGTAGTATAGCCCAAATTCAAACACCTGAGCTAGACCCATCAATGTAGCAATAATGCTTGCCATAGTATTTTCCAGTGTTGTGTCTGTGGTTGTGATAGTGCTATTTACTATTTAGGTGATATCATGGTATAAATTAAAATCAAAATTGAATCTCTCAAATTTAAATTTTTTTTTTCTAGGTTCAGTTACCCACAAATGTGTTCAAAGCAATAGTTTTAAGCTATCATTTTTTCTCTTTAAATCATTTTTAAACGCATGATTTTTGTAAAATAACAAGGGCTGCTTTTGATAAGCAAAATATAGAGATGATCAGACAGAGAGACAGTTAAAACTATTTAGATCATTTTTTAAATTTATAGTAGGTGCTTTTTCTTGGTATCAGAAACCTAAACGGTACAAAGCCAGTTGTTTTGTTTACCTTATGATATATTTAGCAGCCTGGAAGAAATAGTTGAAAAGAATAGGATAAGATCTGCTCTTCTAGAACTTTTTTAAATTGAGGAGTCCACAGTTTGATGCAAATGTGCATTGGTTGGAGGTATTGCTATAGCCTCTAGGTATCCACGTATTGGCTTGAACATTTCTGAGTAAATCAAAAAGCACTTTTTGCATATGCCATGAATAACAATTGCATTAATAATCATAAACACATTGAATGTATCATTTGCCAGCAAGTGGTTTTATTCTACTCCTATATTTTTGGCATTTGTAACATATTTTTACTGTGTAGGTTGTCCTTTTTTTCTTGATTGAGATGGAAGCATTCTCTAACTATAATGTTTTGATGAACAAATCAATTACTGTGGTGTCCTCTGCAGTGGGAACATGACAGTTATTTATTAGAGGAGCTTCTTCCCAACCTCAGGGTTCTTTGACAATCAGGAAGTAGCTGATAAAGAGATGACCATTCCCAGGAAAAATTGCAGTGATACCACAAAGCAAATTTTTATCTCCTTTTAGCTTTGGCTATCATTAGGTAAGAGCATGTAAATGTCCAATCATGGCGTGGTGGGGGCTGGAGGTTTATTGTAGCTGTAATTATCTAGGAAACGTGTAAGATGTGGGAGGTGTAGGTATAACAGGAGAGCTCTGTGCCCTGAGCAGCAGCATGGGCTGGCAGTGAAGGTAGCTGTTATTTTTGCACCTTTTTTCTCCCCTCATCCCCTTTCCCCCACCCTGGGATTGCTGACCCAATCACCTCCTTCCTTCTAGTTACACTTGTGATAGGAGGTGAAAGCACTGCTCTACTCTTTGTTTGTTAAGTCTCAGCCTGACTAGTATCTGCATTTCTGAACTCTGCAATTTAAGAAAGATGTGGAGGAACTGTACAGGATTCAGAGGCAAGCAGCAAAGGTGACAGAATGCTAGCTGTGTGAGAAAAGGCTGTGACAATGCCATACCTTTTGTTTGGTGAAAAGAAGATTAAGGAGACATACAAAAAACTAGAACTCTTGGTTCCAAAATGATACCTTTTATTAGACCAACTGGAAAATGGCAAGAAAATTGTCCTTTTCTGCAAGCTTTCGGGATCAAAGTCCCTTCGTCAGGCTCTGGGAAAAGTATAGATGGCACAAGATGGTAAAAAATCCCCATAGGTAGGAAATAAACTTCATTTTTGCACAGCGGGAGCTGAAGATGGAAGGCTGGCCCTCTGGGTCCATGAGAGTGTGAGCTGTGTTGAGCAGCTCTTTGCTGTGTAGATCAGGTAGAATTCCTTCCCTGGAGGTGTCAGATGGCAGGCAGGGAGGTAAAAAAACTTCCTTGTTGTTCTGCAGTGAAGTTTAAAATCCAGAATTGGTTTTAAATTTGGCATCTTCCATTTTTTTCAGGGATGTACTTAGTAGCCATGTTGGTCTGAGAGAAAAAAACATACAAAATAATAATAAAAGGTATCATTTTGGAACCAAGAGTTCTAGTTTTTTGTGTGTCTTTTTATCTCAGACCAACATGGCTACCAGGTACATCCCTGAAGATTAAGCAGGGCATCTGAGAGCAGTTTTTCAGATATTTGAGAAGTTACCATAAAGAGGGACAACTGTTTCCCCCTCCTGTAGATGGCAGCAGTGAGTATAAACTACAGCTTGGATGGGAAAAATGTGGCCTGCGGGCTGGATGCGGCCCTCCAGGCCATTCTCTCTGGCTTGCGGGGCCCCTAAAAAATTTAGAAAATTAATATTTATCTGCCCCTGGCTGCCTGTCATGTGGCCCTCGATGGCTTGCCAAAACTCAGTAAGTGGCCCTTTGCCCAAAATAATTGCCCACCCCTGAACTACAGGAAAGACTATTTAGATTAAATCTTAAAAAAAAACCAAACATCTGTTTTTACAGCCAGAACATCTGAACAATGGAACAAGCTGACCCTGGAAATATCCTTCATTGGGGAATAGGGCTGGATAAGCATTTGTCTGGAATGGTTTTAGGAACAGTGCGGTATGCATCTGTGCTTGATAAACCCTGATGTCCTTTACATGTCTAGTATTCTATAACTGTCAGGTATTTGGGAGTATGCACATAGGCTGTTACTGTTGAGCAGCTAACAAGTAGTAAAGCCCCCACCTTCTTTTACTCTGCAATAACTAATTCATATGTCCATACTCAAATCCTAATCCTGTATTGTGGGGCGATGAAACGGGACTATCAGAATTAAGCAGCACACAAGGAGTGTAATTAGCACCCTGGTTTTCATTTCCCTTTCAATGATGTGCAAGAAAAAAAAGAAAAAAAAAAGGAAAAGCCAGCTTTGTGTCCCCTTGGAGATTTCAATGCCTTCACAAACTGTGCTGTTGAAATTGGCTCTCTTTGGAGAAATACAGCTTCAAAGCCTGTTCTCTGGAGTTTTTTAATAATCTATCTGAGGTTAGTGATCAAAAATATAATTTGTTTTCTATCATTCACTAAGGAATTTAAAATGAGGAAACAGGTTAGCATTGTGAATTTAAGAGTTGAAGCTATTTAAAAAGATCTCTTGATTTATTGTAAAGGTTATATATGTAGTTTTAGAAATATAATAATGGAAATGCACTGAAACTAGGCTAGGTTTTATATATACATGCATACACACACACACCATTGATTTTTGTATAGTAAATCAGCAGTTTTATTAATGGATATATTTGATTGCTAAACTGGGCCTTGGTGATGAAGACTAGATTAGATTAATCTAAATTATTTCAGAAACATATTTCAGAAGCATTTTAAATACTTATTTGGGAAGGCCTTTAGCAAGCAGAGTTAAATCTATGGGCACTGACTTGAGTTTGTTCTGTTACACATGATTTTATTTTAATATTTCTATCTTTATAATTTATCTGCTTTTTATAGTAAAGTGCCATGAGCCTCTCTTGGAGTTGATGATGCACAAATCTAATACAAATCTAGTGGCACTCAACCTTTTTGTACTCAAAGCATCCCTCAACTGGGTCAAGACACTCATTGGAAAATGTTAGCTCTAGTTTTCACTTCTTTTTTATTCCAGAAAAATAATAGAGCAATTCTTCTGTTGTGAAGAACTCCAAAAGATCTAACAGGTCAGAATGTTTTTAATACTGTGGATTCCTATTTGACATCTCTGGGTTTATCTTGTGAATCATGTTTGTACACCTAACAGAAGTAACTTTGTGTAGTACCCATATCACCCTTGGAAGGATCTTAAGGTACCCCAAGGTGTTGTGGCAACTGATCTAATAAATAAATATAGAATCATAGAAAATTAGGGGTGGAAGGGACCTCAGGAGATCAGCTAGTCCAACCCTCCATTCAAAGCAGGATCATCCCTAGGTAGATCATCCCAGCCAAGGCTTTGTCTAGCTGGGTCTTAACCTCCAAGGATGGAGTTTCTACAACCTTTCTGGGTAACCTGTTCCAGTGCTTTACTACCTTCCTAGTGAGAGATTTTTTTCCTAATATTTAACCTAAACCTCTTTTGCTGCAATTTGAGACCATTGCTCCTTGTTCTGTCATCTGCCACCACTGAGAACAATCTAGTTTCATCCTCTTTGGAACCACCCTTCAGGTAGTTGAAGGTTGCTAATAATTCCCCCCTCAGTCTTCTCTTCTCTAGACTAAATAAGCCCAGCTCCCTCAGCCTTTCCTCATAAATAATGTGCTGCAGCCCCCTAATAATTTTCGTTGCTCTCTGCTGCCTCTCTTCAATTTCATAGTTTCATAGTTTCATAGTTACAGGGTCGGAAGGGACCTAATAGATCTTCTAGCCCGACCCCCCGCCAGGGCGGGAGAACAACCCCCAAAAAAAACACCCTAAAAACAAAAACGGGACTCAAATGAGTCCAGCCAGGTAAGTATCCAGCCTCTTCTTAAAGATCCCCAGGGTAGGGGCCAGCACCACCTCCCTTGGAAGTTGGTTCCAGCTCCTAGCCGCCCTAACTGTGAAGTAGTTTTTTCGGATGTCCAATCTGTACCTCCTCTCCATCAACTTGTGCCCATTACTCCTTGTTATGCCAGCGGGGGCTAGGGGAAACAGCGTCTCCCCCAAACCCTTCTGGTTCCCCCTAGTGAGTTTATAGACGGTCACCAGGTCCCCCCTCAGCCTTCTCTTGTGGAGGCTGAATAGGTTCAGGTCCCGCAGTCTCTCACTGTAGGGTCTGCCCTGTTGTCCCCGGATCATGCGGGTGGCCCTCCTCTGGACCCTCTCCATGTTGTCCACATCCCTCCTGAAATGGGGCGCACAGAACTGGACACAATACTCCAGCTGCGGCCTGACCAGCGTCGCATAGAGGGGGAGGATCACCTCCCTGGCTCTACTCGAGATGCACCTGTGGATGCACGACAAGGTCCGGTTAGCCCTGCCAACCATGACCTCGCATTGTCGGCCCATGTTCATCTTGGAGTCAATAATGACACCAAGATCCCTTTCCGCCTCCGTGCTCTCAAGTAGGGAGTTCCCCATCGTATAAGTGTGCTGCCGGTTCCTACTACCCAAGTGCAGCACCCTGCACTTGTCCGTATTGAAACACATCCTGTTCCTGTTTGCCCACCCCTGTAACCTATCCAGATCCTTCTGCAATCTCTCTCTCCCTGCTAGCGTGCTCACCTCCCCCCAAATTTTGGTGTCATCAGCGAATTTAAACAGGTTGCTTTCCACCCCAACATCAAGATCGCTGATGAAGAAATTGAACAGCGCAGGCCCCAGGACCAAGCCCTGGGGGACTCCACTACCCACCTCCCCCCAAGTCGAGTATGATCCATCCACCACCACCCTCTGAGTGCGACCCTTCAGCCAATCTGCAATCCATCTGACTGTGTAGGCATCTATGCCACAGTCGCCTAGTTTATTAATTAGGATGGGGTGAGAGACGGTGTCAAAGGCCTTGCTGAAGTCCAGAAAGACTACATCCACCGCGACACCTGCGTCCATGGCCTTTGTGACCTGATCATAAAAGGCAATCAGGTTGGTCTGACATGATCTCCCCCTAATAAATCCATGCTGATTGCCCCTGAGCATCATTTCTGATGCCGGCCCATCACAAATTTGTCTATATCCTTTTTAGTGGGGGGGCCCAAAACAGAACACAGTACTCCAGATGTGGAGTACAGAATACTCGTTCTGAATTCTGGAGTATTCTTTCTGAATTGAGTTCGATTGGGGCCTTCTCATTTTTATTGTGGACAACTTCAGTCTGAATATGACACGTTAGAGAACTGAATTTAATGGATTGCTTGGTATTGAAAGATTTAGTTTAGGTCTAATAGGAATTACTGTTGAAGAAAAATAAATTATTTAAATTTTAGTGTGGATAGTAAACTTAATACCGAAGCCCCTCATCTATGAATATAAGGAGACCTCTGGCAGGAGCCATCTTATTACTATGCCAACTACCTACACTGAACAAAAAAATAAATAATATTTTATTCTGTACCATTTTTGTATTTAATTTTATAAACTCTAACCTATAAACCAAGACAGGTGCAACAACATAAATGATCTCAGTAAGCATTGTATATGACGCAATGAATTATTTCACTGCTTTTTAATAATGGATCCTTAATAAAAACGAGTTATAGTAAAAAGAATAATAAAATGAGACGTAATTAGAAACGGTAAACCTGAAAACATGTAGGGCAGTATTAATGTGATTAGACAGACAGGTAAATGCGTTATTAGTAGAAATGTAATAATTAAGGGGCTGGTGTGGGTGCATTCAGTGACTACAATATGGAACTGTTAATACATGAGTGAATTACATTTTTTCCCCACTGTGCCTATTAGATTTTCATTCTTCCATTAATTGTGTACTGGAAAATTAATGCAGGCTGCCTGTAGAGGAAGGAGAAACATCAGGCTTCTATTTCCTCGTAACAGCTCTTTCTGCCATTATGTAGTTACTGTAATCCATTTCTTTGTATTGATCAATAATATCATATTCTGACTATCCTAGAAAATTCAGTCAGTGCCATGGCCCAGATACAGTGCTGTTTACAATCATTTAAGAGAATGTGAGAGGTTTTTGTGGTGGTATCCATAGGCATGGTCCTGTAAGGATCTGGATACCTGTAACCCATGGGCTCAGTTTCTTCCTCCAGCTCTTTAATTATGCTTTACCATGCCTACTTTGAGCAAACATCTTGGCATCCAGAGATACCTATGCTACTTAGCTTACTAATAGTTGCAAAAATAATGAAATTTAAATCTTTTTTGCATTAAGATTCTTAAAATGAGTTCTTGTTCTCATTTTCATTTTCATTACTAAGGTAATATTATTATAAAACTCAATTAAATTTAATTTCAAAGTGATAAATGTTTTCAGATATCTTTACTGCTGCTTGTGATAACTGAGAATTGAAATAGGCCAATTTTGCATTTGGCTATGCAAAAATATACATCAATAGCTTGAAGCAAGTAAATAGTTCTTTTGTGTATAATATGTACATATGCTTCTTCATATATAATTTCTACATAATTCTGTGCGCGCACCCATGTGTGTGTATGTGCGCACACACAAACACGCAAATATATGAATGTTTCTGGATTGCTTACAGTATAGTACAGGGCAGTCTGACTGGTGGCCTACAAGCAGTTACATTACAAACACTGGGCTCTCACCCAGCTGCTATTCCCCACATTGCTTTGGCTGCCTCTGGGCTCCCCCTCCTTCTTTCCTTCTCTGCCTGCTTCTTCCTGCCTTCACCCCAGGGAGCAGGACAGTGCAATGCAGTGTGGGGAGCTGAGCATGAGTCCGCAGGCAGGATGGGATTTGGGGCCGTGCTGGGGAAGGGATATCACAACTGCATGATGCAGCGGTAGGAGAAGGTGCATGTTGCAGCAGGAGGGGGGAATCGCACTTTATGGAGCAGCAGTTGGATGGTGAGAGGGGGCATGCAGAGCAGGTGCATCCATGCAGTGCAGAGCCTAGTCATCTGTGGCTCACCTGGTGCAGCCTGCACAGCGTGAGACCCTCATTGGTTTGGCTCCTAAGGGCTTATAAGTTGGACAGTAGCAAGAAAACTCTGTTTCGATTTGAACTTGCAAATAAAACATTGTCTCTACCCTGAATTTTACAATACAGTTAAGAAGATTATCAGCATGCTGCCAATCTTGTAGTGCTTCCAAACTGAACTGGTCTTAGTTGCTTCTTGTATGAGAGTGCCACACCAACCGTGGAAGATAGCTGTTCTCGACCTTTTTCAGACTCAAGTCACTCCTTTATACACTTGAAGTTTCCCTTGAAAAATGCCAGCTCTTAGTTTTCACTTGTCTTTTGACAACAGAAAAATAATAGAGCAATTCTTGTGTTGCAAAGAACTCAGAAAGATGGAACAGGTCAAAATGTTTTTAACCCCAATAGATCCCTATCTGAAATCTTTGGGTTTATCTTGTGAATCTTATTGGTACCCCTAACAGTGTATATATAGTACCTCTGAAAGGATCTCAAGGCACCCCAGGGTGCTGTGGCACCCTGGTTGAGAATCACTAATGTAAAATGTTAGCTCTAGTTTTCACTCCTTTTTGATTCCAGAAAAATAATAGAGCAATTCTTCTGTTGCAAAGAACTCCAAAAGATCTAACAGGTCAGAATGTTTTTAACACTGTGGATTCCTATTTGACACCTCTGGGTTTATCTTGTGAATCATGTTTGTACACCTAACAGAAATAACTTTGTGTAGTACCCGTATTACCCTTGGAAGGATCTTAAGGTACCCCTTCAGGTGTCCTCTGAATTCCTGGTTCTAGCTTTCTATTGAATTATCCTTTTCCTTTGCATAGGAATGCTTGTTTTGCTTTGATTTCTTTAGCTGATAGAGAAGAGATTTAAACTTTGTTTGATTTATTGTAGCACATATAGTACAGAGCTGCTTGCCATGCCTCAGCATATGAAATGGAAAAGGAAATCAAACCTGTAAATTAAATAATCCACCTTCAACTGGAGCACTTAGTTTGGAAAATATCCATTTCAATTTGTCTTTATTCTGTCTAAACTTAATGAGCTACATTCATTCAAATGCAGAGGTGTCAGTGGAGTTATACCAAGGACAATTTGACCCAGCGTCTGTTGTCTGTCTTGTATTTAGTAGCGTTGCTTTGCATGCAGGCGTTTTACTTCAGTTCACTTCTCATTATTTTCCTAAGATGTGGTATATAAGTTGGTAGGTACATTTCCAAATAAACACTTTTGGAAAATGAAAAAGACAGCAACATGTCTTACATGAATCAGATTAAAGTTACTGCTTGGATTGGAAATGGTAACGAGGAGCAGAGAAAGTTGAGAATAAGTTTGACAAAGGGTAAAACTGAAAACTCCAAATACAAGCCAAGTACAGATTAGGGGTGTAGGATGAGTTTACAAGATAAGTTTCACATTTGCAGGATAATTTTGATTTAAATCTGCTTTTAATGTAGGTGTGTTTGGAAAATTATTTCCATATGGTGGCTGCAGTAAAATAAGTGTAGTATTTGATTTTCAAAGCTTTCCCTCCAGCAACAAAATAGTCTTTATAGGGTGCATCCTGACAAGCATGCATGTGTCTTTTGCGGCATCTCAAAGCAGTTTGAGGCACACTAAGAATGAAAAAATGTTCCCTGCACTGCATATTTGCAACGTGGACTCTAAAAAATGTGCAGGAAAAAAACCGGCAAAGGGCACACAGGAGCATGCCCTGAAGCAACCAGAGACTGGGTCCTCCAGAGAGATGCTCTGCTGGTGCCCCTGCTGCCCCAGTATGCTGCCTCAGCATGCTGGGGCAAATAGGAGCAGGGCAAGGCTGCAGCATGACCTGGACCCAGGCACTGTCCCAGGTAAGCAGAGGCATAGGGGTGGGGCAGTGTGGTTTCTGAGCGGGGTAGTGGGTGTGGGGTGGGTGTGTTGGGGATGTGAGGGTGTGTGGGCAATGGTTGGAGGGGATGCATGGTGTGGTGGGGTGTGGGGTTTGAGGGGGGTCTGCCACATGCCTGTCCCCCATGCTGACAGCAGCAGCTAGCTGGACCGTTGGAGCTGTGGCACACTGCAGGCACAGCCCTGCAGCAGCGTAACACTGTCTGACTCATGGTCTGTGTATGGTGAATGGGCCTGGTCCATCCTGCTCTGCTAGCATGTACCTCTGGACAGGACCGGGATGGCTCCTGCCACCACCTGTGGCTCCTGTCCAAAGCCACGTGCCAGCTGGGCAGGCCAGGTTGGGCCAGGCCCATTTGCCATGTACAGGCCCTGGGTCCGGCATGATTGTGCTGCCATGGGGATGTGCCTGCAATGGGCCATGGCCCTGACAGTCCAGCTGTGCCACAGGGGGTGTGGGGGTGGGTGTGTGGCAGCCCCCCTCAAGCCCCCATACACCCACCCACAAACCCCACAGCCCCATCACACCCACCCACAAACCCCTGACACACCCCACACACAAGCACCCACCCAAGAACCCAGCACCCACCACCCCTACACCCCTTCTCACCCCACTCTTGTAAAACTCACTTCCCTCCCCACAACTTGTACCCTGCGTGCCCAGCTGCCAGACAGCATGGGATATGTAGCTGTAGGTGCAGCTGTCCCTACATCCTGGTTAGTGTAGGGGTCAGGGAGAGCTCTGAATTTTCTATGATAAAAAAAACAAAAGCAAACACCAAAGCATATCGATATTTAGAATCTATTTTATTATGATGATAGAGGTACTGCTAGGCTTCTGAAATTGCTTTAAAATTGTAAATATGTCAATAAATCATTGCCCAACTGATATCTCTCTCTCTCTCTCTCTCTGTATATACATATAGTGGCATTTCATTTTAATCGTGGAAGAACACAGATTTTGGCTATTTTAAAGAGTGAATTTGGGATTTTTTTTTTATCGGAGAATTTGCAATTTTTAAACGGGGAACACCAGGATCCCTGCTGGCGAGGCAAGTGGCAGGACCCAGGTAGAGGAGCTTGCCCATGGCTGGCACCAGGGACCCACCTGGAGGGCAAACAAGGTAGCTATGTCCTGGCCATTTGAGGCCAGGAGTACATGCTTTGACAGTTCAAGGCAGGACACCACTATGAGCACATCTTCCAGGCGATAGCTGCCCAGATGGCAAAGTGGGGGCAGCAGTGGCACACAAAGGCCAACTGTGCAGCCCTGGTCCACTGGCAGCTGGCCTAGAGGTGCAGACAGCTCTGCTGCAGTGCCCATGCCACAGCCCAGGCAGCCATGTGGTCCCCATCTGGGTCTGGGAAGCATGCAGATATGGGGCTGCAGGTCCAAGGGGGCAGATGCTGTTGTAGATGGCAGCAGGTCACAGCCAGGCAGCAGCCCCTGCTTCCAGACTGCTGCAGTGGGTAGAGGATGCAAGGTCCACTCTAGGTCAGGGTTGCTGCAGCTAGCACAGGGGGCTAGTGTCCCCATATGTCAACTGGCCAGGCCTCAGAAGCTCCTGAGAGCAAGTAGCCCTGAGCTGCTCACCAGGGCAGCTTTTTATACTGCTGGGGCCATTGCAGGTGCTGGCTCCAACCTTCAGCTTCCTTTGGCTGGGCGGGGTTAGTTTGCTCCAAGTGGTACAACTTGCCCCACACCAAAGTGCAGGTTCAGTCACTTGTGTTGAGGCACAAATTTGAGCTGCTGCAAGCACACATGCCTGTAAGTGTGAACGTGCCTATAGTGTTTAACTGTATTCTGCTACCCACCCCTTGAAAGTAATTTTCAGCTTCTCAGCACATGTTTAGAGAGCATGTTATTTCTGCGTCCTCTTAGTTTGTCCTGATTTGATATATAGTACCACACTGACAGTGCACACAACTTGCAGGTCAGAGAACTGATATGGTCAAGAAATATTTTGAAAAGTGAGTCATTTCCTGAGTTTCTTCAGGAAAGCTAAGGTTCTCTGACACTCCTAGCAAATGCTTTAATTCATCTTTCTCTGAATCTGTTCACGTTGTGTTTGAGCGTTTTCTTTGCAGAGCACAAAGAAATAGTATTAAAGTGTTAAAAGAGCTCTGTACCACAATTATTTTTGCATTCAGCCTTTGGTTATTTAGCAAGTTGAGCCTATAATAAGGAACAAGTATGTGAGGATATTAGAATTTTGATGACATATTCTAGTAGTTCAGATTAAGATAGATTGTGAAAAAACAGATTAAAGCACTATTTAAAGATATTTTGAGATCGAAACATTAGCAGTGCTCCAGTCCTGTCAGGGGTGACATGTAGGGGGTGCACGTGGCAGTGCACCCCCTGCAAAAAGGCGCTGCTGGAATTGTTGGTGGTGCTGGCGGGCAGCTGCCACCCTGCCGCCGACCCTTGGTTAGTGTTCTTCCCCCCGCTACCAACAGCATCAGCAGTGTCTGTGGGAGCTCCCCTGCTTACTGCCGCCATGCCCCTCCAGCTGCTGGAGGCATGCACTGTTCATGAGTCCTGTTGTCTGACTTTCAGGGAATCCAGTAAAGGTTTTCAGATAAACTTAAAATTTGCCAGTTTGCTGACCTGGATACTAAATATTTTTTTTTTCTGGTTGGATGATAGCTTTTTGGTCTTTTAGTAAGATACTTGTTCCAAAAGGAGTTGTATCTAGTTTCCACTTTAGAGCAAAAATACTGGTGAGCCAGTAGTTATATTTATATACAACATCTGATCTCAGTCTGAGAGGAAATGAATTCTAATTAATTAAAAAACAAACAAAAAGAAGAAGGATTAAAGGTATTTCCATCTGGATCTTTTGTGAGAAGGGTCTTTTTACACATGACCAAAACTGTACATTTTAATTTGATATCATGTTAATAAAAATTCACTCAGTCACAAATGGTAAATTCAGTACAGGTTTCCCTCTCCAACCATGGTTTTGCCAACCACAGTTTTGAGTATCCACGCTTAATATTCTAGATATCATTTTGGCTACCACGGTGTACAGTTTTGAGTAACCACGGTTTTCCGTGGCTGCATGTCAGCTTGCCACCTGGCATTTCTCCCATAAGCCTTTTGTCTTGCCAACCACGGTTTTATCAACCACGGGAACTTTCAGTATCCTAGCCTCAGCAGTTGGTGAGGGAAACCTGTACTCTCCAAAGGAAGGCATTATAATATATATTTAAGGGTGCCACCCCTGGATTGCTGTCTCGGCATGTGATTTAACAGAACCCCTGCAAGTGGAATTTCAGCTGAGGTTGAAAGCCTCAGAATGATGTCTGTGCTGTTTAACAATAGGTGCCATCTGTTGGTAATTCATGATACTAATTCTCCCAGCCTTGTTCTTTGCCTGAGGCCCTGTTGTGTGTGGAGTATTTAAAGGAAGAACATTTCTTGTGTTTGAAATGTCCCTGTTGCATGACATTTACTAGCTACTTATTAGCTCCATTATTCTCTTTGAAGTCGTTGCCTTGGAAGGTCAAGTAATAAATTAATAACTGGCATAAGTGCCTGTCCCTGCCTCATTGTCCCAACAGCTAGCAGCAAAGCTCTAGACCCTTTCCATCTCCTGATCTTTGTTGGCCCCTGCAATAGGCAGTTTTCATCTAGCACTGCATGAAAAGATTAAGGACCTGTTAGAAGTGAAATTAAAGCTACATTTTCAAACCTAAGTGCCAAAAGGTAGGCACCAAAATTCATATCCAAGTTTGTAAATAAAAATAGCATCTCTAAAGATTAGCATAAGTTGCTTGGGAGTTATGAATTTTTTGATACACCTGAAAATCCAGAAAACTCATATGTATTTAAAATGGATATAATACCAAATGCATGGGTTTTGTTCTGACAGTCTGTCAGGAAAATGTCTTTTTTTTTTTTTTTTTTTAAAGAATAAAGGCAGGGTGGGGGCTTAAAGGGTACATTAAATCATACATTTGTGTGGCCTTGTATCATTAGAATAATAGAAAAATATGACTGGAAGGTATCATAGGATATCATCTAGTTTAGTTCCCTGCTCAAGATCATTACTGTCTAAACTATCTTGACCAAGTTTCTGTCTAACCTGCATTTAAAAACTTCCAGTTATGGAGATTGGAACCTCTCTGAGTAGTTACTATTGGATCCAGGACCTCTCTGAGTAGTTTGTCCAGTGGTTAGCTAATATAGTTAGAAAATTCTTCCTAATAGTCAGTCTAAATTGCCCTTGTTGCAGTTTAAGCCCATTATTTCTTGTCCTGTCTTCATTAGACACAAAGCATAATTGATCACCATCCTCTTTATAGCAACCCTTTTCTGTATTGAATACTTGTTACCCACGTCCACCTCAGCCACCTCTTCTACAGATTAGATAATCTCAGTTCTTCTTTTCTTCATATATCATGTTTTCTAGACCTCTAACCAAAGCTGTAGTTTCCCTAGGTTGTTTCCAATTTGTTTGCATCTTTCTTGAAGTGTGCTGCCCAAAACTGGGTACAGTCCTCCAAAGTGAGGGTTCAGTAAGTACTGAATAGAGTGGAAGAATAGTTTCCTGTGACTTGCATACAGTACTATTAATGCAACCTTGTATATTACTATTTTTTTAATGATACTGTTGACTCATATTTCATTTGTTATCCACTATAAGCACCAGATATTTTTCCAGTACTGCAGGCTAGTTAATTATTTCCATTTTCTATTTATGCAGTTGATTGTCCATTCTGTTCCTAAGTATAGACTTTTTTCATTTGTCCTTATTAAGCTTTTCATGTTTAATTCTGAAATATTTCCTTTTTTCCTTTTTGAAAAGCACTAGAATACATGCTGCATAGTACATAATTTGAATCCTTACTTCTAAAATGCAGCCCTCAATTTGGGAACATTGAAGGGCCAAATATCTTCATGTATTACTTGAAGTCTAGCTTTGTTCAAAGAAATCAGTTTCTAGAATGCTACCCAGAAAGGGTTAAATGCAGAGTGTCCTGAGATGTTTGGTCTGTGGCACCAAGGTAGGAAAATCCCTGAAGAGCAGGGTCAGATCTGTGTCAGTGGTGTGTTTGTCCCATCAGCTGATCCATCTTACCTTCTGTGCTGAGTAGTTGCTTTAGATATCTTGACATCTATCCTCTAGCTCCAGAGGTGCCAAACAACAAGGAGACAATTGCTAGATTTTATCATTTGTTATTAACATCACTGAAGTGTGGTTGTTTCTGGTCAATCAGAGTTTAGGGACTCCTTGCTTTCTCAGTAACCCATAAATGTTAACACTTCCCAAATTTTGTAGGTGCCTGCATTTTGATAGTGTATATCTGATTTGCATAGTCACTGGACAATTATTTGTCAGCAGTGGCAGTATGTTAGTAACTCTATGGCTTGGACTGAACTAGTTGGTACATGAAGAATCCACACCTCACTAGCCACATATATGTCCACTCTACAGAAATTGTGATTTATGAAAGAAGCCTGGGGTACATTAAGCTGTCCATTAAGAGAACGGGAGAGCTGGGTGGAATTGGAATCATGCTTCTGAGACGTACATTTTAAAATGAGCAGAAACAAATGTTTAAATGCCTAAAAGGTGGAAAAGTATCTGGGCCATAAAACATACACCATCCTTTCAACCCTGATGGTGGGCTTAAAAGCCTTATGCCAAAGGCTGGTAAAGATTGATTCATGGATGATGGTTAGCTGACTGGCTGTAGCCAAGTTAAAAAGATGTGATCTTGATAATTGTATAATAAGCCTGTGGCATATAATAAGTCTGTGGCAATTGCATCAAATGCTTACAAGGAAAGCATTAGGACAGTGTTTATTTTCTTTAAATGTGCTATGTGGTAGGTAGAAAGAATAGCTAGGTCTCAGCAAATCATCAGCAAGTGTTATGTAGACTGGGTGTTTCAAAGACTACAGTTTTGGAACTCCAGGGTTATTGCAATACATCTCAGAGCCTGACACAGTGAGAGGCTCTGTAGATATGGGGAGAGTAGTGGACATGATATACTATGACTTTAGCAAGGCTTTTGACACTGTTTCTATGACTTTTTCATTAGTAACCTAAGGAATTATAGACTAGATGTGGATCATCATGCTCAATGTCTGGTCATCAGTGGCTCAGTGTCTAGTTTGGAGGAGATATCTAGTGGGGTTCCCCAGGGGTCTGTCCTGTGCCTAGTATTGTTTAATATCTTAGGTTGCTTGCAGACATTAAAAAAAAAAAGTGCATTACTAGAAGAAGCAGTATGTTAGTTCGACCCGGGTTTGCAGCATCTGTATAGATTGGGTGCTTCAGTTGGGCTTTTTGGCGCTCTTATTTAAAGCTGAGTCAATCAGCTATTAGATAAAAGCACCAAAATAACCCCACTAAAATACCTGATCTACACAAATGTTGGGTGAGCCAGGTCCAACTAATGTGCTACCTCTTCTGAGCACATGCTGGGCTTGGTGTGGGAGCACACAGAGTTTAAAGTAAAGCACCTTTTTAAAAATGTCTGCCAGCAGCCTTAATTAACAATTTGAAGGATGGGCTTGAGTTCATGCTTAGCAAATTTGCAGATGACACCCAAGCTGGGCGTTGTTGCAGACACTGGATTGTAGGGCTCGGGTTCAGAATATGATCTGGATAAACCCAAGGAATGGGCTGAAATCAGTCAGATAATATTCAACATGGACAAGTGTAAAGTCTTGCACTTGGAACAGAACAATTGTATGCATGAATGCAGACCAGCGAAGGGCTGGGCTAGGTTGCAGTACTGCAGAAAAGGAGGAAAGGACCCAGGGATTACAGTGAACCATAAATTTAATATAAACAAAAAGTGTGCTTTTATTACAAAAAGGCCAGTAGCATACTGGGCTATATTAATAGCAGTGTCAAATACAAATCAAGGGAAATGATTCTTGCACTGATATTTGGCACTGGTGATGCTTCACTTGGAGTACCCTGTCCAGTTTTGGGTCCATCAAGAAAGAAGTGGACAGATGAGAAACAGTCCAAAGTAGAGTGACAAGTTGAGTAAAGGCCTGGTAAACATGATTTATGAAGACAGGCTGAAAGAAGTAAGAACTTGGATTATTTCTAGTTTGGAGAAGAGAAGACTGTTGGGGGATTTGATAGAAGTCTTTACATACCAGGAAGAGTGGTTACATGGAAGACAGAGATTAGACTATTCTCTGCGACTCTGTGGGACAAGATAAAATGCAGTGATCTTAAAGGGCAGCTAGGGAAACAGGTTGAATATCAGGAAGAACTTTCTCACTGTGAGGGTAGCTAAGCCTTGGAACATGCTACCCAGAGACATTGTGAAATCTTCCTTAAAAAGGTTCAAGGGCAAGTTAGATGGACACTTGGCTGGGAGAGTTTAATCAGGGATGATCCTGCCTTGAGCAGGGGGGTTGTACTAGATGACCTCCTGACGTCTATTCCAACCCTATTATTCTATGATTGTATGATAACTATGAATTGGTTTGATCTCCAGCACTTGAAATCCTTCTTTATATAATAACCTTTATTAGAAAAAAAAGAAAACTCTTCTACTTGTAGATCTAACAATCTCAGTTAACAATTAACCTGATCTGCAGATACTAGAGTGCTTATTCTCTTTTCATTTGTAACCTTTATCGGTAATGTTTCATCCACTGGGGAAATGGATTTCTCTGCATTCTTTGAGAAAAAGTTATGGTATACAGTATGGTTTTGTCAGAGTTGCATGCTAAGGTTCTGTATCAGTGACTTGGATTATAACTACCTTTTGAGAACAGTTATTTTACAGATAACTTTTATGGCTGATATTTCCTTTTAGTTTTCTAGAGTTCTGGTAACCTAAACTGATTACAACAACATTGCTGGCTGATATAAGGGAAATGGATTTTAATACTATACAGTTTCAGTTAAACCCATAATCAGACACTTCAAGATTTAGTTCTTAAATCAAAGTCTGCTTTCTCATAAATTTTGTCATATATTCTGAATCTAATTATGAGAGTTTTAAATACATGGTGTCTTGGAGATTTGATTTAATGCTACATAGATTTTTACTTTTGGACCTCTGGCAGGTGTTGCACAACATTAATAAATAGGGTTCCTTATGCAATTTACACAACAAATAATCTGTGTATTGTATATAGAACACAGCTTTATCCTGAGAACTTTGAAGCTGCACACGTTAGAAAGGAAGTTAAAAAGGACTTCCCTTTACCTCTAATAATTCATTAGTATGTACATGTAAATATTCCATGTGCTTCAAGGATTTAGAAAAGTCATCAGGAATTCCAGTATACTAATCTAAAAGATTCATAGATTCATAGATGTTAGGGTCGGAAGGGACCTCAATAGATCTTCGAGTCCGACCCCCTGCATAGGCAGGAAAGAGGGCTGGGTTTAGATGACCCCAGCTAGATGCATATCCAACCTCCTC